>NC_135557.1:10510459-10542959 GCF_964340395.1 Glandiceps talaboti | reverse complement strand
CCTCTAAACTAGATTTACACTGATTAGTCTGTAAGGTACGCCGTGACGGGGCGCCCTCAACCATCGGCCAACGAGAGGAGGCCGGTGAGGGCGAAACGTCACGACGTATCTTACAGTCTATACACTGATGACCTCTATGTGAGAGCAAAGGGTTGACGTAGTCTATTTTCCTATACGTGTTACGATCACTACAATCATCTCCGAGTGTTACGATTGTAGATACATTAGGTTATCATTAGTTGAGACTCATTTTTAGCCACACCAACTTAGTTTTGTACGAAATATATCCAGTTCATTTCTTCCTATCCTCAACTCTACGTTGATTGAATTTTAGGTTATCGTTCGACGGTGTTATGGAAGGTGTTACGTACGTTATGTACATTAATAGTGTAATTAATGTCTAGAGGTGAAAACTAGGTGAAAAAACGTACTGTTTATGTTATAGTCCTTCTTATTAGATGGTGCCAACAGCTTACATCCATCCCTCTTTGGAATGACAAATACGGTCTACGCCTTACGTTTGTCACTCCGAAGCAGGCTGTAACCTTTATATGGATGCATGTGTTACGTTCTCTGGGTTGCTTAGTATAACGTTTCAGTGTCTAAGTATGGTAGTTGTGGGTTGATCGACAAAACGTAAACGATTCTCCACTCTAACTGTCTTTCTAGGGTACCAGGATCTACGAGCTTGTCTAAGTTAGGAATTAGCTACACAGGTATCGTCACATACACGTACGCTCTTACACTTAGGCAGAGAGACACACCGCACACCAACAGTTGAGTTGTAATCAAAATCTTAGAGTCGGAATAGGAATCCGGAATCCAGAATCCAGAATAACTTTATTCATAGTTACATTCTCATATATAGACTGAATGACGTCATTTGTTCTGAATATAACTTTGTTATGAAAGACGATCTTTCACCCAGATTCATTGTTCTCGAAGACATGATGAACTTTCCACCAGGTATGCTAATTTGACCTTTGACACAACAATACACCAAGATCTAATAAATGTGTATCTCTGACCTATATTGCGTTGTTTCCGCATTCTTCGATGCATCGCCGCCATATTGTAATCAGCGTATTTCAAGACGTGAACGAACTTTTCGTTAATTTCTGACTGTACTAGTGACCTAGTACAGCTGAAAGACTAGATAGTCAGTGTACTTTAAGTGGAGGTAAGTAAATTCTTGCTCGAGATATTTCTATATCAAGATTGTTCAGTAAAACATTGAATTTGAACCACGTACAGATAGCCAACACTGCCACTGTAACACTGGATGTGCCGATTAACAAGTTATATACCATACTCAACAAAGAATGAAATTTCACAGTTTTAAACTGTATAGCTGTTAGATAAAACTTTGTTTACCTGTGATGTTAATTTAAATCATAACAAAGGTTTATAGCTATCAAAGTGAGTAACGTAAACTGACTAAAACTAGCTATGTTGAATTTGAACGAACGTTTAAAAAATGAACTATATACTAACACAGTGAAAGTAAACTATGAATTGAACTATATACTAACACAGAGTGGTAGTGAAAGTAAACTATGAATTGAACTATATACTAACACAGAGTGAAAGTAAACTATGAATTGAACTGTATATACTAACACAGAGTGAAAGTAAATTGTGATCTGAACTATATACTAACACAGAGTGAAAGTAAACTATGAATTGAACTGTATATACTAACACAGAGTGAAAGTAAGTTATGACTTGAACTATATACTAACACAGAGTGAAAATAAACTATGATTTGAACTGTATACTAACAGAGTGAAAATAAACTATGAATTGTACTATATACTAACACACAGTGAAAGTAAACTATGAATTGAACTATAAACTAACACAGAGTGAAAATAAATTATGACATGAACTGTATACTAACACAGAGTGAAAGTAAACTATGAATTGAACTATGTACTAACACAAAGTGAAAGTAAACTATGAAATGAACTGTATATACTAACACAGAGTGAAAGTAAACTATGAATTGTACTATATACTAACACAGAGTGAAAGTAAACTATGAATTGAACTATAAACTAATACAGAGTGAAAATAAATTATGAAATGAACTGTATACTAACACAGAGTGAAAGTAAATTATGAAATGAACTTCTATTCTATCTACTGTAAGTACTAACTATAATGTCAATGAAAGTGAACATTTACACTACCTATAATGCAAATACCAACTATAATGACAGTGAACTTCTATGCCGTCTAGTGCAAATACGGAGTATTTTGTCATTGACAGTGAAAACACTATCGACGTGAATTAGCAATTGCAGTGTATACTAAGTCCACAATAATCTTGATTTTGAAGAAAATCTTAGAGCTCACGTCAGGTAGCAAAGGCTATGTGACATAGCTTTGGCTTCCGAATGGAGGGTGATGCCTGGGAGCACTAGTCAGTTCTATTTATTTGTAGTTATGTGAAGCTAATTCCTTCTTATCAAAAAAAAAACCTTGTCAATCCAAGTTTAGGGTACAAAGTGGGATTTCTTGCACTTATGACTTATTGAAACAGCAGACGACACCTCAAACATTTAAATGACACTGACAGCTGACATGTCATTCATCTTGCCGACTTCTAATCATACAATACACTCACGTGATATCTGTCAAAACGATCCAAATTTCAGCCATCGGCAAAATGCTGCAATGACACCAAAGTATGCCGGTTCTGAAAGGGAGACATCACTAATAAAGTGAAAATTGACGTACTTGTAAATTGACTCAGAACGATGATAAACACTTACACGTGCCGACAAATCGTCGTCGTCATCCCAAATGCACCTTGTGCGTAGAGGACTTGCAATCATATTTTTAGTTTGGCCTGGTTTAATCCCGAAATGTAATGAAGTTTACTTTGCTAATCGATATTGCAACATCATCATGTTGTCCTCTACACGTACACGGTGTCGCCAAAATGGCTGCCGTTATGGAGACTTGTTTGACGGTTTGCGCGCAGCACGAGAAATGAAATAAGTATTTGAGGAGTTCTGTGTGATTTATTCGTTGGTAAATGTCCAGCCACGAGAAATATCTCGGGTGGTGGCACTAGCCGTTCCTAACTGCTAGACTGCGTTTTTGTGTCACATCACACACATATTTTGGACCTGACCCACAATTTTGAAAATGATGACCCACAATCTAAAATTGGTTGTAACTATGAAAAAATCCAAAATTAAACTGAAAATATTGTTTTGAATGAGAATATCGACCAACTCTAGATGCAAAGGCATGTTGTAGTTGACAGTTTATTTCCGTGTTGTTCATTAACATTCACGTACTGTGGTCACATATGCTTATATAGTCACTGTCCTATCGGGAAAGGATGAGATCTATACATCGTGTCCTATGGTTGGCTATAGGCCGAAGCCACTCTCTGCTAGCAGCCATGATTTGTCAATGAGTTTAATGAATATTCAGTAGTCTGACAGGCAAAGGTCATATATGTTGCAACACATAAATGTGTAATGGTACGTAACATAGCGGCTACACGCTGTCTCATTCATACACTATGATTAGCCAAAGCTTCAGCAAAGTGTTGTAATTTTTGATGATTTATGTGGTTCAAGCAAGATAAATCAAGGAAAGGGAATAGCTTTTGGTGAATATCAAGTTTTTTTAAAGCTTCCAAATGTATTATCAGAACATTAAAGCTTGATCTGGGCCTTGAACTTTACAGATCTATAATATTTCAAACAGAAGTCATTAGATCAGACAGACCTAGTCCTTGAAACAGAAGTCATTAGACCAGACAGACCTAGTCCTTGAACTGTACAGATCTATAACACTACAAACAGAAGTCATCAGACCAGACAGACTAACTTTTGTGACAGTTAACAAAGCATGTTGCAAAAGTGTTAATTTTGCCAATGAATTAATCGTCAGTCAATCAGTTTAATAGTCTTTCAGACAGTGCCTTTGTTGTAAATGGTCTGTCCACAGTTGTTTGCTAAACTTGAAATGATGTCTGAAATAGTTGTTCGTTGGACAATAGAAAGACATGTCCTAGACTACAGGTACTTCGGTAAAATAAAATAAAAATATTCTGTATTTCCGATAACCCTACAACCTTCCGACTTAAAAAAAGACCAAAATATTATACATTTAAAATACAGAAATTCTTTGTCTTCTTAACCTTCATACCTGTCTGTTTTCTTTCTCCATTGATATTTCATCAAACTATCACAGAAGAGGAATTCCGACATTTTGTTTGGTTTTTGGATGGAAGCAATATTCCAACCTATCCGATTTTCTGAAGCCATGTTATCCTGAAACACACAATTATTTGTTTCGCCTCATCGCATTATTCTGGAAATCGTGACCGAAAATAGATAGCGGTTTTAATATAAGAATCTCAATCAAATATATTTGAACAGCGAATACTGCATAATTAACAGAAAATTGTATTACGTTATTTACAGGACACACACATAACACAAAGTAAATAATGTCAGATGAGGAAGGGCATGGGCAAGGTGGAGAAAATGTCGGTCGCAATGAAGGACAACTCCTGTTACAACAACCACAAGAAGACCGACAACCGCCATCACGTGTAGTTGCTTAAATCCTGGGAATAATCCATCTTTTTTGCGGAGTTGCATTGGTTTTGGTAGGAATGGTAGTCACGTTGGAAGAGATTCAGACTAAACTTCAAGATGGTTACTCAGGGGCGTCAATTTGGAGCGCGTTAGTTGTTAGTATAATTTAAATTGGTTGTGTCAGATTTATACTGTGATAATAATATAATTCTTGTAACAGTCAACAGACATGATAATTAAATTAAGGGACTAGTCAGTTTCTTCGGCCTGAGGGGTGGATTTGTAGGGGGATCACCCTGTTTATGAAATTGGCATGGAGGGGGGGGGGGGTCATCCTGTTTTGAAAATTGTGGACTGGGAGGGGGGGGGAGTCACTGTGTTTTGGATTTTGATGGAAGAAAACGTCAATGAATGTACAGTGATGTGAACTTGTCTGAACAGTGGGATTTGTTCTTGTCCCTGTTTCCTACATATGTGCTTTAATACTTCACCCGGAGTGACACTCAAATATAATTAGACAAATACATATACATGTATTACCTACCACATCAGTTACGTCATATAAATGATCATCATGATATGCAAATTAGGGCTAAAGTGTGCCTTTTTGGTCAAAAATCTAGTATTCCAAAACTACTGAGCTGATTTGACTGAAATTTGGTGGGAACATCCTTAATGGTATGTGGATTAAGAATGAATTTGTATTGACATGATAATCCCATCGGGATAAATTTGGTCAAATAATGTGTCTTTCGGTGAAAAGTCCAAAACTGCTAAACAATTTGGATTGAAATTTAACGCGATGCATCTGGTGATGTGCAAATGAAGGTGTATTCACAACATGACGATACACTTGGCGATATGCAAATAAGGACTCAAAATCTCCATATTTGATAACAACTTATATATCTCGAAAACTGCATAGTGAATAGGGCTCAATGAACTTGGTGGAGATTTTTCTGGAAGTGTTATTCTGCAATGTTTGGTGTAAGAGGATTTTTTTAAGTTGTTCTATTGTATATTGAACACATATTGCCTGGCCATGAGGGCTATAGCACCTGTTTATTACACCCGAGGGACTGTGAGTTACCAGAATCACATGCTATTTCCCGAGCCCAAAGGCTGAGGGAAATAGCATGTTATTCTGGTAACTCACAGTCACGAGGGGGTAATGAACGGGTGCTATAGCCCGAATATAAGCCAGGCAATATTTGTTTTATAATATACCTCATGCTGTGAACTTGCGGTGGCAGACGACATCGTCAGAAGCTGCCATTTTGACCTGCTGTGAACGCGCGGTGGTCACGTGACCATGTAAACGTTGATGGAACTATTTCCCTAGGGAAAGTCATTCTATTTTCCTATCACGTGACTGATTCTAGCGAATCATGGCACAGCATTATCACTAGGTATATTATAAATCATTCTATTCCCTACTTTTATTTAATTCTGTTTATGGATATTTTTGTCTTAAATAAATAAATTTACAGAAGTTGTGAAATCAAGGGTTGTGAAAATAAATTAAGCATAAGGAACTGCATGTACGATCTCCACCATTTTTGGCCGTTATGGTTATCCAATTCTTATTTACTCTTACCAAGTACGTTCTTCTCTTTCAGTTTATAGCTACAGGAACTGTAGGGTGCGTTTGTGCATACAAACAACATATTGGACCAGTAAGTATAATTCCCTTGAGTACTATTTTACTGTTTTTACCTCCCATAAAGGGCGGAGGTATTGAAATTGCGATGTCTGCCTGTGTCTGTCTGTCTGTCTGTCTGTCCCTCCGTCCATACCTCTGTGTGTTTGTCTGTGTTGTCATTTTCTTAAAAACTGCTTGCTCAATTATAATGAAATTTGTTACACATTTTCCATATGCTAATGGCAAGAACTGATTAGATTTTGGTCAACATCCAATGAGCATTAACTATTTATTTGCATAATTAATGGTTTTGAGTAATTAGGTATAATTTGGTGCATATGTTCACCATAACAAAGCACATATGTCCGATAAGGTACGTTGATTTAGCTTATCTGTTATGAATATTTGCATAATTAATTTGAAAAGTGCATTCTTGAGATATAGCCTAATTACCAAAAACAATTAATTATGTAAATTGCTCGTTAATATTCATGAAATATTTACCAAAACTCAGTTCTTGTCACTACCCTACGGAACACATGCAATAAATTTCGTTTGATTGAGCGAGTCATTTTTTAGAAAATGGTGATAAAGTCTCACCACATTAGAGAACATTTCCTGACCACAAACGAGAAAACGATGACACAGACAGACATACACAGACACACATACACACACACAGACAGACAGACACAGACACGCAGACACACACACACACACACACTTCCACCCACCAAATACATCTCTTCCTTATGGAAGAAGAAACCGTTCCCTAGGTTATTTCACATGAGATAGCCTTTTAAAAAACGATTATATGATTTGTCATGCACACAGAGAATAACATACTATTTCTCTAACTCCACAAATCGTCCAGACATAGCGTATTGCTGTCATGCTCGTCGATGGAAACTTCGCAGTTTATTTCTTAAAGAGTCAAATTTTGAAATTGACCAATCACGTACATTTCGTATAACACATCAAATGACATTAAGAGTTGACCTTCAACTTAACTTGTTTGAAGAATTCAATATTTCTACATATTGCTATACGTCTTGTTAAATGACAAGTGGGTTAATTTCGTTTGTGTTGTATCACATTAGATCACTTCCTCCATGACGTTGTCGTTTGTGTCACTTTACGTCGCTACAACACTCTGTATTGTGATTGGGATAGAGGCAGAGATGCGGCCTACCACGCCATCACCGACGCTTAACAGTATATCATCAGTGATTATTAAAATGGATGAAGGAAGTAATGACCAAGTAAGTAGTTTTCCCAAAGTATTGCTCATTTAACGCATGCGCAATGCATTGGAATGTCAAACTATCGCAAAGCCTTCAGTGATTGAGAAAATAAATGCGAGCAGTTCCAAGAATCCTGACATGTATCGGTAGTTAACAATGTGTGTGTGTTGTTTTTTAAAAATGATTTGCACGAACAATTGAAATGCTTTTAAAATTACAGCCGAGCATTTTGAAATGGCATTATGAATAAACGATAGACAGACATACATGGATAGATAGCTTGATGATGAATGGTTGGTGGATGGGTGGGTGGGTTGGTTGAACGGAACGACGGACGGACTGATAGACTGTCTAGAGAGACTGATAGACCGACGTTTATAACTCACATATGATTACGTGAATATCTTCTTACAGTGTTATATATTCTTATTGAGTTATGCAGAATATATCTTCCCATTTCTAATCATAGCTATCGACAGTGATCAAGCTAAACTGGATATCCTTGGGAATTAGCCTACTGGAGGCAGTTACTGCACTGATCAATGCAATGAGTGGTTTGATTATCTTGTGTAGAGGACTGTAGACAGGGCGTAGGATGAGTTCGGCTGAAAACTGGTCAGGAGGGAGGCGGGAGATTTTACGGTTTGACCACGTATTTTATTCAAATACCTCTCTCCGCATGCTCAAATTTTTTTCCTGGATTTTAAGAATTTTTCAAGTACACTATACCCACATGCAACGTGGCGTTAAAAGGGTACCTTTCCATATTGTATTAAGACGTCAAATGCCGTGTTTTTCTTTAGACTGAGTAAGACACGTGATTGGAGCGTTGTATCATGGGAAAACTCAATACAATACAGTGGCTATGTTGAATCCTTTTTAAAGTTAACTTTGCTTTTTACATTGTACGCACTTTTTTCATATGTGTTCTGTAGACTTATGTTCAATAGTAGTTAAATGAATATACACAAGCAAAGCTATGGTCCACGGTTACTCATAGTGAACACCCGATTTTGGAAAATTGCCATGTAGTCAGTCACCTCGTAATCTCTTGGTGCGTAAAATCTGTGCTTCCATGCGAAATTGTATTTTACCACTCACCATTAGCATACAATTTGCATAAATTGGACTAATGTACAATATTCTGAAAATATTAGAAAGGAAATGTCTTTGAATTAAGGATTTTTTGAAAATCTAAGAAATGCCTTTCCCACTTTTGACCTATATACCAGTATACATGTGTTATGAGTTTCAGAGCTAAATTCATTCCATTAAGGATATTTTGGTAATTTTCAGTTTCTCTGAAATGAATTCAAAATGCATTTAAACTTCGTACAATACAATGATATTCTGTTATGTAACAACAGTAATCTTCGACATCTCAACATCGCGTATTTCAGAATGGTTTGTACCAGGTACGATTGAAGCGTCAGTAAGTTTTAGTATGACGTAATGTGTTAACTTTAGAACTTCATTATATGACTTCATTGTTTTGTAAAAGTATAATTATAATATTGCACAACTATTTTATGGTCTTTGAGATATGAACTTGTATTACTAATCTAGACAAGGTAATCGGATATTGAACCCCAAGTGATGTCTTTCATAAGACTTAAGAATATGTCATACTCTAAGAATACGGATTTATGTAAGATTTGAAATGTATTTAAGTTGGGTTTTTAGCCCATCTCGAAAAGACGAAGACTGGGATTGGTCATGTAATAAAATCGACCAAGTTGTTAGCTTGGCGTTCGTTGAAACCAGATATGAATGTTTCGTTGTGAGTTCAATCCAACACACAGTCCAAGACGGTACGGCACGGTAGGTACCTCGTAGAATATATGGATTTAGGAAAAAAATGGTTGGCTGGCTAATTCAACGTTGAAGTCTTAAATGGATCAAACTGCAGTTTAAAGCAGCAGTGAGAGTACCGGTACGCAGAATGGACAGTCAATCATTGAGAAGTCAAAATCAAGTTGGTCACCACCGTGCAACTTAGAGTGCATCCGGTGCACGTATTACTAAACGCCTTTTTAGGAGAATTCGAGAAATATCTTGAAACCACATGCTATCACTTAATTCTGTACCAACAACGTAATAATGTACGTTGTTGAAAGCCAAGAGGACCAGAATAAGCTACATACATGTACTATAGGGAACTCTCTCAATGAACTCTCACCGAATGTGAAAAACGCTGTCATGCAGACGATACCTCTAAAACTGGGTTGGTAAACGCACTTAATGATTTTTCATCGATAAAATCACCAAATGTGAAATTGGACAATCAGGCACTGAATAATATCATGGGAGGGGGAGGGAGGTTATTGACATTAAAGGTGATTCAAAATGCTCACATTCACTATTGCTATTTTGCTAGACATGTTTGTGAAATGTATTCTGGTTTTAAAACTTTAAAAAAGTGTCTGCAAACACCTTAAAATGACCTTTTTTCAGTCAGTTCCCTTCGGACTTACTTCGAGAGTTTTCGGGTATTTCCACACCTAGACCACGGAAATTTATGACGTCATAAGGAGACAAGGTTAGCACTAGCCTATGACGAGCGTAGTCAACAGGTGAATAAAACTCAACAGCATTGTGAAAAAATACATTGCTGGTGGTTGTAATAGACATCAGTAAACAAGAACTACAGTCTACATGTCTTATTAACCAACATTTACTGATATTTACTCACACTTCCTTACTAATTGTCAGTGTCTGTGGGTATAAATGCTAACATATTATGTCCCCATATTATGGCAAAATAAATCAAAATGGCTAGACTAGATATACATGGCAAATGTATATTTTGCCATAAAACACCATCAAACAGTACACAAGTGATCCTATTACAACATAGGTACTTACAGAATGTGTCAATGTCTTGCTGCGTATTATCACCTATATGACCAACCAATCCCTTCAAAATGGTATGTTTCCAAATGCCTGGAAGGAGGCAACCGTCTTATTACCAGCAGATGATATCCAACTACAGGCCAGTCAATAACCTTTCTTTCATTTCCTGGCTAGCTAGTAGAACAGGTTGCTGTCGACCAATTCACCACTCATATGCAGTAGATCAAGGCCCCGCTACCAGTTCATCAAGCAGCATACAGACATTATCACAATACAGAGACTTTCCTCAGTAAGGTTATGTCAAACACACTTGAGTGTTCGGGCAAAAAACAAGTGATGAGCTTGGTTCTACTTTATCTAAATAAAACTTTGATACTAGATGATACCATAGATCATGATATTCGTCTAGATGACGATGCGACATGAATATTTGGAATCCAGAATACCACACTAAAATGGTATACCTTGTCAACAGATCCCCCTGGAGGTCTTAATATTAGGTAGTTAATATCTAAAAGTGTTCAACTCAAGTTTGGCGTCCCACAAAGATCCTGTCTTGGTCCAACGAATTACACCAGAAACAATAACCAGAACGCATCATAGACAACCATACGATAGCTGATTTTGGCCATACAAATGATACACAGCTTTCTAAAGTGGTGAAACATAGGTTATTAGATGACGAAACTGATGCCGTAAATTGTATAGACAGGTATGTATGTGTGGAGCCGGTATGCGGTATTAGTTATACATATTGCAGTGGCACATACATTTGTGCATGTACAAACAAGGGGTGTATACCTTATCTTACGAGTGATTGTTGAACAGGTAATGGTGAACGCCTTTATCAATTTAGTGTAAAACGTGAAGAAAAGGTGAATATTGCATTATTGGTAAATAGTGGTCAATTTGGAACGTGAATGTTGTATGGTTACAAGTGAAATACGTGAATGGTGATTGAAATATTTTAGGGATAAATGGACGATTTTGAATGCTAATTGAGCTGAGCCTACAAAAAATACACGTATTAAAATAAAATATACAGTTCTCCCCTTTTGTTTATAAATGTTTCAGATATTTGATAGATACTCATTAGGGGGCCTTCAGTTATTACAAGGGGGAATAGCCGGTGTATATGGAGCCCGGTCTGTAGAATAAGATGTGACCCTCCCACGGACTAGTGCGAGGGTCACATCTTAAATCAAAAATTCACCCGCCTTCAATTTCCGTTCTCTTAAGTATGCTATTATGACCAGAAATACATATGTGAAATGCGAGCTCAATACTATTCATATATTTAAGTGTTAAATTTACTAAAAATGTAATCATTTATTTTGGATATTGTCAAAATTATAATAAAATGGCTATGTTTTGTTATTTCTTATTAAAACCAGCCGTTCTGTTGAATTCCATAGACAAATTAACAGAGGAAGCTTATTCATTCATTGAACATCACTTTGATAATAAACAGACACTAGCAGAAGTAAAGCGACGTGGAAAATTAAAGCTTTGGATAGATATAACTAAAAATGAGCTGCGGGGACACTCGCGCTGTACTACAAATAATGTCATGTCCCCATTTTATGGTTGTCTGCAGTTTGAAAATGCACCATGAAAGTGAAAACCTTTCTAACGATGACAAATGGTGATGAACAATAGGGAACTTGCAAACTCTCCATGTTGAATGTTGCATCATGGGAAATGGGATAAAAAATGCTAATAAATTAGCATTGTAAACAATATTGTTACATTGTTTGTAACCACAGATAATCAATTCATAGTCACCCCGACCTTTGTAGGAGGTTTATTTTACTGGTAGCTCCAGATTAGGTATTACGACAACCACAGATAATCCCACAGTCCTTTGCATCTGAGCATGCTCATTCTGGATTGCAAGTTCCCTATTGAATGAGAAGACGAATGAGGGGACGGTGTAATGAAATTAATAACACATGTGCTTCGGCAATATCACAATTTAGTGCCTGCCTTCGGGTTCGCACTCTTAACGAACATTTGAATGGCGCCATCAACTTCAGCCTATGTATTGTCAAAATTTTGGTAAAGAGTGCCAAGAGTGCCAAGGCATGCTGTGTTGACCTGTAAGAGGGCAGTATATTAGAAGCGTCATTATTTCACTGTACCAAATACCAAAGTAAGTGGTTGTTGTGGCCGTTGGCTTTATTATGTAGTTCCGCTTGCCTTACACTGGGCACACAGTGTTATCAGAATCTACGCATGCGCATTACAAACTGAAGCGTTGTTAAGGACTCGACACCTGTAGATAGCAGAAGTAAATTCTATATATCGATAAACACTTTTATAAGCTGTCGTTGGACCAACAACAAATGAAAACCTTGTCATTCAATTGGCAAGTCCAAAGTACTTGAAGTAAACTTCTCTCCAGCCAAGTGGACATTAATGTAAGTATACATATATCGAGACAAAAACAATACTTGTGCACACCTTTGCAAGTCACATTGTATTGTGTAGTTCCGCTTGTCTTATACACAGTGTTTTCAAAATCTACGCATGCGCATTATAAACTGGAGCGTTGTTAAGGACTCGACACCTGTAGAAAGCATAAGTTGATTCTATATATCGATAAACACCTTTATAAGCTGTCGTTGGACAACAACAAATGAAAACCTTGTCATTCAATTGGCAAGTCCAAGTAGTTTACTTCAAGATTGTTAAGACGATTTGATGTCCACAAAGTGTTATCTTAAAAAGGCATTGATATATATATATATATATATATATATATATATATATATATATATATATATATTTTTTTTTTTTTTTTTTTTTTTTTTTTTTTTTTTTTTTGGGGGGGGGGAGGGTTATAATAAGGTGACTGACTGAAAGTGCTCTCGGATAATTTTTAATACACACATAACTCAATTGTAGAGTAAAGCAAGTTGACATACCAGACGTACCGTAACTAAATAAAAACAAATCAACAAATGGTATCCATATGCATGTTCTAACATGAATTTCCTGAGAGCAACTGCAGTTATAACCATGAATTGGACAGAAATGCATGGCATTCATCACTGAAGCAAGTGAACTCCCCCCAATACAAAATGTATTAAGACGCACTGTTCAAACAACCCATAATATACCATTTCCTTTCGGATACAGAGGATTCTTATATTAACCATATACTTTATTCTGCTATTTAACCTGAGGCCAATTGTGTCTCATACAGAAAATGTGTAAAATAAAAAAATAAAAAAAAAAGATATCGAATCAAAACACCAAAAGCCACTGAGTTGATGCCATATATTCTGTATGGATATTCAGAAACTATTCCAGGTAGAATGGTCAAAACTATTTAAATTGGAATTGAAATGTATGTAAAATGTCATGACGTCATAGCTAAACTTACTGACAGTATGACTGCCTGAGGTATCTGCGGAGATCGACCAAACAAACAATTGAATCTCAAAGCAGGAGACAATGAGACAAGTCACGCACATCGAAAGGTTATTTCAAAGTGCTGGCAATAACATATACAATAGAAACCAGTGTACCGAAAGACTCCACAAATGCCTTACAACCTTTGTTACATTTTATCGTCTGTCAAGGTAAAACAGTTCCAACCGACATTGCTATATTATTATTAGTCCCATTCTCACCAGTCAGTATATAGTTTAATACTGACGCATGGGGGCGTCTGTTAAGTACTGCCGTAAAAAGGCTAGTCGTTTTGCGACGATGCATTTTTAGTGTAAAATAGTTTTTAATAATCCGCACCATTTAGAGTACTAGTATGCACCAGTCGAGTCAGATGATAACGTAATAGTATTAGTACTGTAGTAAAATATTTGCCAAGCTAGACAGTATTCAACATCAAGTAAATAGGTTTATAGTGTATCAATAACAGAATGCCACTTTCTGTACCTGACATGCCGTTCTTCTTTCTTTGTTCTTGACTTCACGGTACATTTAGGCTGTGTTTCCACGACGATGTTTTCAAATAAAAAACACTATATCATTTTCATATTAACGTTGTTTGTTTGCACAGTTGGCCAGCAGGCGTTTTGACCGGCTGTAAGGACACCATGAAGATGGAACCGGTGTTGTTGCACATGCGCATGCAATCATAACGACAAAAATACATACATACATACATACATACATACATACATACATACATACATACATACATGTATGCATACATACATACATACATACATACATACATACATGTACATACATACATGTACATACATACATACATACATACATACATACATACATACATGGAACTCATAAGTCAGTCCGTATAAATAGATGTAAAATCCGACGTTTCGAATAAAAATTCTTTTTTCAAGGTATTATCGGCGAGCTTCAGACATGTTAGGTTAACACCTGAACATATCTGAATGTAATGGAACAGAACGACAGCCGCACGTGATAAATGGTTATACGTGTGAAAAGTTCTAATATTCGCATGCACCCAATAGGACACGCCTGAAATTAAAAAAAAAACCTGATTAGACTGGAAATGATTGTTATTATTATTATTATTATTATTATTGCAAACTGTAAACTACTACATTATTGTGTTTATTTACTTTCCATTTTCAGGAAATGTCTAGGAAGTAATACAATCGTTGTACCATGGCCACAAACTACGTCACCAAAAAGGAGATTGACGAACATATACGATGCTTCATAGGGGATGTACATCAGATAAAGGATCCAAAGATACTGCCATGCAGTCATAGTTTTTGTCTTAACTGTTTGAAGAAGAAGGAAGCTCAAGATAAGTGTTTCACTTGTCCGATTTGTAATTCAGAAGTCAATTTTACTGCTGTTCCCATTGAGTCTCTGGCCGATGATGATTACAAGTGCTCCCTTATTATGTTGTGTAATTCTTCTGTTAATCACCTTGAGTACCCGTTATTTGATGCTCAGCCTACCTGTAAGTCACATCCGCTGAAGAAGCCAGAAATTTACTGTTTCAAATGTAAGCAGCCGATCTGTTATATGTGCATCCTCAACAAACACAACACCCACGAGCATAAGGATTTACAAAGTGTCACAGAGGAAAAGCGGCAACAGTTGCGAAAATTGTGCACACAATTAGCTGAGAGAAAGCGAGAGATCGATGAAAGTATAAACAGGATTAGCGACATACAGAAGAGGCTTGAGAATGATGTACAAAGGAGTGAAGAAGAAATAAATACAAGAGTAGAACGCCAGGTGAAACAAATCAAATCACATGGGGTAAATATCCAAAGCGACCTTCGTGCAGAATCCACTGAAATCTTAGAAAAATTAAAGCAAAGGAAACGTGACTGGGAAGATGCGAAGGAGGCTACTGGCAATTGTTTGCGTTATGCGAAGTTAATTGTAGATAACAGCAACAATATTAGCTTTATTGCCTATGAACCAGAAGCCAAGGCAAGAGCCGAACGCATCTGTAGCATTCCCGTCCCAAAATACTCTACCCAGCAAAGGCGATATTTGGAATTCATAAGTAACGACGACACTCTTTTCGAGTCTTTAAAAGAAGACCTAGGCCAGTGTCACAGTGATTGTAAGTCAGTGTTCCCCATCGAATACCGAAAACTATTAGCTTTCCCGTCTTCAAGTGAAAAAGAGGCACATCGCCCTTATGACGTCACATGTTCTAACAATGGTAACTTGCTGGTAACAGACAGCGTTCAAGGTATCATTCAACAGTTTGACGATTTCGGTAATGAAGTAAATACTATAGAACCAAAATCTAGTGCAGGTGAAATATTTTCCACAACACCTGATCTGAGATGCATCACTCTTACAAAAGCAGGAGATAAGATGGTCGTTTCCGACTTCAACAATAACCGTGTTTTGATGCTAGATTTTGATGGCAATATCAAGACTACCTTACGCCACATTTCACACCCGATTGGAGTAGCCTTCAACTACGATAAAGGATACCTTTGGGTTGTGAGTCATGGTGATAACTGCATTAAAATGTACAATAACGCTACTTTGGAGAAAACTATTGGCACTTTAGGCGACGGTGAAGGACAATTTAATGAACCAATGTTTATTGCGATCAGCAGGAGCCAAGTGATAGTTTCCGACCATAAGAATAACCGTGTGCAGATTCTGGATTCTGAAGGCAACTTTAAATTCACAATTAGAGAGTATGAGGAGAACCACCGGTTGTCACAACCTAGAGGAGTAGCAACTGATCAAAAGAGCAATATCTATGTCAGTGACATAAGAGGTGTCAATGTGTTCACAGATAATGGTGCATACTTGACTCTGATCATGACAACCGATCACCCATCAATAGAAAGTCAGATTTACGGTGTTGTAATCAAGCAAGATGCTATACCAAAAGTGGTCACTGTTGACAGTTCCCGTAACACCATCTCAATATATGGACCTGGTCCTAGTGATGTCATACGCGCACAGGCAATATCGGTACAAGACCCAGGTAACGCCTAGCCAGTACCGAAGGTACCTGTAAACAAACCAAATGTTCCCGCGAAGACTAGAATTTGTGCAATTCAATAATGCAGAGTGATGTGACTAAACGTGATGTATTGACTAAAAAGATGCGTGAAATAATAGAAAACATTTATATAGAACCGAGGGAAGAATCGGTGTTGTTTATAACGGAGACTTGTTAGGAGTAAGAAAAGGTACAAGCAGAATAGAAAGGTTTATGCGAATACACAGAGTGGACAGTCATTTGGAAGTCAAAATCAAGTTGGTGACCATCACGCTTTAAAGTGCATCTGGTGCACATATTACTAAACGTCTTTTGCGGAGAATTCAAGAACTATCTTGAAAATTGTAAATCCAGTCGTGATCTGTGACAACTTTTAAGATTCACGTTAATGACACTGATGACCAGTTCACCAGTAAATTCATTTACATTTGCCAATCGGGATGTTGAATACAACATGTATCTGTTCCAATGAATACGGCAATACACTTGATATGAGTACAAGCTGGGATGATAACAGGTTTGGCATCATTTCGGACCGCTACTGTTACAAAGTATATAACTGTATTATAAACACAGTAATTGTATCTAGGTTACCCGACCGTGTGAGGTCTAATTGATTAATGAGATAGTAATACGAGCTAGGCCATGTTATTACTTGTAATTAAGTGAATGTTGCTAGTGTCACTACAAGTGATAAATCACAACTTTTAATGAATTTAGCCTTAGTAGAAAAGAGTATTTTCAAAATAGATTATCTCTGAATTAAATTAACTGTAGTTCATAAACACTTCCTATATAAGGAAAAGAATTGAAGTTTACTGTAAACATGTTATTTACTAACCATATTTGTATTACGGAATGAAGATTTAGATTTGAATAAAATGTGAATGTTGGGTGTATGCTAATAAGCTACTTTACACGGAGAGATCTTGTGGGGCAGCGAGGAGAGCAACACGTCTTTAACTTACGGTGACTGATCTGCGTCGTAGTAGGAATACTACGGGGAACTATTGTTTCTATCTAGTTTGAACTGCCGTAAGTGAAGGAAAACGAATCCAAAGCTCTCGTATTGTCGGTTTAAGCATACACCTACTTCACCAAAAGTAATACTCTGTGTGCTTGTGAGTTTATCCCCTGAATACGTGTCCTGAGATTCTGGTACCTCTCAGATTGACTGTGTGCGTCTAAAGTTACAACTTGAATTTGGTCAATAACTATCAACACCAAAGACAAGTCTGTAGCACTGGTGGACGACTCCGGGCAGGATACAGTTATTCAAAAGACAAAATTCGTCAAAAGTGAGTACTTTGTCAAAACATTGTATGCTTCTCCGATCAGGCCGACAATTAAGAAATCTTGAACGGATACCACAAATTCCAATTGATATGGCAAACGTCGAACAGAACTTACAACCTAATATTCCTATTGAACAAAATTTGGAACCGCAAAATATTCCAGCTAATCCCCTTGATAATATTCAAAATCAAATTGAAAACGTAAATAATAGGCTGGAACGACTTCAACTGAACGTTGAGAAGCCTCCGTATTACAATGGCCGCCCCAATGAATCACCGGAACTCTGGTTAAAAAAATTCGACGCATTTGCCATACTGAAGAATTTAGATGACGAGCAGAAAATTCAATATTTCATATTATTGATGAGAGAAGTAGCAGACAAGTGGTACTCAGATTTGGATCAAAACTTGGCACAAGATTGGAACGAAGTACGACCACTGTTTATTGCAAGATTTCATCGCATACAACCAAGATGGCTCACTGACCAACAATTAAGTCTAATACGACAACAGCCCAATGAGACAGTTGATCAGTTTTCATGTCGCTTGAGAGATGAATGTTCAAAGTCGAATCGTACCGCTGCAGAGATATTAAGTCTATTCTTACAGGGACTGCGCCACAATATAAAGATTGCAACCTTATCTCTGGAACCCAACGACTATGAAAATGCGTTCTCAGCGGCCAAAACAGCGGAAATTATATCCCAACTACCGAATCAGGACAGTCAACAAACTTCAAGCGATACAACATTGAAGATGCCTAAGAATGGAATTGATCAATTATTGCGGGATGATATGGTGGAACTTACTTCACAGTTGAGTCAACAGAATCAATTGCTCGCTCGTCAGAATGAAGATTTGCGACACCAGGTAGAGTCTCAAACATTTTCTGACAATAGGGCGGGATATTCCCCTCAAAGGTATAGAGATACTCAGTCTCGCCAATTTCAGGGTAATTATTCCACAGTAAGACGGCCCAATTTCAATGGAAATCAACCTATAAATGGCCGTCAAAGTAATATTGATAGAAATCGTCCACGTTATGGGGGACGAGAAATCATATCTGGTAGACAAATATGCAGAAATTGTAATCGTCCATGGCATATGGCACCTTCTTGTCCAGAAAATTATAACAGAGGCTGTTATTCGTGTGGTCAAATAGGTCACATTGCCAGAAATTGCCGTAAACCTGAGCAGGGTAATTACTATTCAAAAAACATGTAAGGAGTGTGGAAAATACCAAAACCAGAGAATTTAATGTTTTTCACACGCCAAAATTAAACTCTGTAAAATCTGCTGATTTAAAGGTACAAAGTAATAATTTGATAACTGTTAAAATTTTTAATACAACTACTTCGGCATTGGTAGACACAGGAGCAGAAATAACTGCGATCTCAACAAAATTTTTCAACAAAATTCCACAATTAAGACGATTCAAAATCAAGAAACCTATATACAAATGTGTAAAATTACCAAACAATCAGCAGATTCCTATTCATGGCTATGTAACAATTCCAGTACATTTTGATAATCGACTACTCAATATTCCAGTGCATTTAATTAAGGATTTAGACAGAGATTTCATAATTGGGATGGATTTTCTGAAACAGCATAAAGCAGTAATTGATTTGGCACAACAGAAATTACGTATCCGTACTAATACAATCTTGAGACCAGCAAAACAATATGTGATACCCCCTAGGTGTGAATGTATAATTTCGGCTAAGTTAAGGGGCTCATTCCCAAATGGTTTGATAGGAACCACTACAAATGTGAAATCATTAAATTATTTAGGTATTCAAACAGCGAGATTATTAACATCAACCAATCATGATTCAGTTCCAGTCAGATTAATTAACGTTTCTGACGACCAAGTTACATTAGGGAGGCACATACGTTTAGGAACTTTTCAGCCACTCCCAGACGGCACAACTTTGCATAATTTTGACATGACAGACAATAATATACATAATGAGACACAACCCTCTATGGAACGGGCAGAATTTAATTCCTTATTTGACTTCACTGGGCAATGCTCTGATTTGACGGACAGCCAAATTAATGACTTACAAGACGTACTATGGAAAAATAGACAGGCTTTTGTTGACAGATCAAATACTTTGGGTTATTGTGATATTATCAAGCATACAATAGACTTAGAGCCCAATGCCCGTGTAAAACCAAAGGCACCTTATAGGGTTTCGCCACAGAAACGTGAGGAAATAACAAGACAAATAAATGACTTGTTAGATCAAAACATAATTAAACCTAGCACATCCCCATACAGTGCTCCGGTATTGCTGGTTAAAAAACCATCAGGAAAATGGAGGCTTGTAATTGATTACCGTGAATTGAATAAGGTAACAATTCCAAACACATATCCATTACCTGAAACAAGGGATGTCCTCGAAACAGTCGGAAGTCAGTCGCCCAAATATTTTTCTACACTCGACATGACGAGTGGATTTTGGCAAATAGCTCTCGATGAGAAAGATTCACATAAAACGGCATTCGTTAGCCATGATGGTAAGTTTGAGTTTAGAACGTTGCCACAAGGCCTGCGTAATTCAAGTGCCTCGTTCCAAAACACCGTAAAATTCCTCTTACGTAACTTAGAATTTCGCACCTGTATCTGTTACGTGGACGATATTTTAGTGTACGCAAGGACGTTTCAAGAACACCTTCACAACCTTGACGTTGTCCTAGGTAGGCTAATTAATGCAAATTTGAAATTAGGTCCGCAAAAATGGACATTTGGGAAAAGGGAGGTAAAGTTCCTAGGTCATATATTGAATGAGAATGGCATTTCAACTGACCCAAAAAAGGTCGAGGCAATATCTAAATTTCCAGTACCAACAAATAAATCCCAACTTCAATCATTCTTAGGCTGTGCGGGATATTATCGACGATTTATACACAACTATTCTAAGATAGCTAATCCCCTGCATAGACTACTTGTAAAGGATACAAAATTCATATGGGACAATGATTGTCAACTAGCATTTGATAAGTTAAAACTAGCATTGACATCAAAACCGATATTAGCATATCCACGATTTGACGAGAAATTTCTATTATATACGGATGCATCAGCATACAGTGTAGGTTTCGTGTTAGCACAAGTTCAAGATGGTATGGAAAGAGTAATATCTTATGGAGGGCGCACTCTCAATCCGGCACAACGAAATTATACGTGTACAGAACGTGAGGGTCTTGCTGTAATACATGCATTAGCTCAATGTGATGTGTACCTACGAGGAAATGAATTCACAATAATCACAGATCATGCAAACTTAGTCTACTTATTCAAAATGAAAGCTCCGAGCGGTAGGCTAGCCAGATGGATTTTAAAAGTGCAGGGATACACATATAATATCGTACATAAGTCAGGCGCTTCTATACCACATGCCGACGGTTTATCGCGACGTGAATATCCACCTGAAAAGTATCAAAACTCTGATTTAACATCAACAGAAAATTCTAGTTCAAATGAGATAAATTCTACACACGATCAGTCACAACTAACTATGAATGAAATTCCTAACATTCCAAAGATATCCGAGTTACAACTCAACCCACATGAGGATATCCTAACGGATATTAAAAATCTATACGACTCGCCTGAAACTGATATCAAGACTAAACAGTCTAACACGATCTCTTCTAACACAGTAACCTTACATAGTGAGACAACTGATACTGATGACTTTAATGCCGACAACCTCTCTACTTTACAACGTCAGGACAAGCAATTATTGCCAATGATTAACTATTTAACTAACGATGGTGAATTACCTTCCAGCACTAAACATGCTCAGAAAATAATACAAAGCAGTGACAATTTTGTTGTCCTAAACGGAGTTCTATATCATTACTGGTCCCCCACAGGCAAATCAGCTAAGGCTCGTGATTGTATCCGACAATTAGTAGTCCCAAAATCCTTACAACTATACATATTAAAGAGGCTTCATGATGATGTTACAGCGGGACACTTGGGTACTTCACGAACAATACAGGCAATCCGGTTACGTTATTATTGGGAAAGTTTAATTAAGGACGTAACGACTTACGTGGCTTCTTGTGCATTCTGCCATTCACGAAAACATGGAATTCGCTATCGTTCAAAATTACTTCCGTTAAAAGTAAATGGTGTATTTGATAAGATAGGAATTGATTTTGTAGGAAAATTGACCACAACACAACGTGGAAATAACTACATATTAGTTATCACAGAATACCTTACCAAATTTTGTTGGGCATTCCCAACCGCGGATTGCAAAGCGGAAACAGTTTCTCGAATACTATTCGAAAACATATTCTGCCAATTTGGATTCCCAAATACATTGTTGTCTGACCAAGGATCAGCATTTATGTCTCAAATTGTTACTGAATTATGCAGATATTTTGACGTCATTAAGCGATCTTCATCTGCATATGCACCTTCAACGAACGGGCAAGTTGAAAAGTTGAATGGTTCTATACTTACGATGATTTCAATGTATACAAATTTATCTGGAAATGATTGGGACTGTTTGATTACCACACAAGAAGACAGCAAATTCTTGACCAAAGTGGTAAACATTTTGTTTGTATGGCAAAACAGTCAGATTCATTACCATATATGTCGTTGGGCGTTAATCTCTAAATTCATTTTAAAGATGTTCCGCGTTTTTTTAAACTTAGTCAATGATATTTGAACGGTCTTCACATTGCTTTACGTCTCTACGCCTGGAATTTGTATTCTTCGGATCTCATATAGATCATTATTTCCAAAGTCGTCGTATTGCCTTATATGGTAAGAAAAGTTTTGACTACCCCAGCCTTGCTATCTTCATAACAGAAGAATTTCTATAATCGGACATGATCACACCACTAACTGATATAATTGCTAAATGTTTATTTCATCATTCACAATAAGAAATGAAAACTGCCCTTGCACGATATGTTACTATCTTAAATGATTTGCCAGATTACTTTGCAGCCCAGCGAAATGGGGAATATTTTCTAGAAATGTCGACAGCTGAATTTCAAACGGGTCAAGGTTTATCGATTCCATTTTGTCAACCACCTACGATTCTAAAACCAGATTTACCATCATGCGCTCGAGCAGTAATATTGAATCAGCATTCAAAAATTTTGAAATGGTGTAATCCTCAAATGATTGTCCGTCATACCGGTATTCCAAAAGCTAAAGTACTTCGAAATTCACAAGTATTAATACAGGGTTCTTCGTCAGACTGGCATCTCTCCTGTAGTGACTCAATGGTACAAAAAATTGACAAGTGTCACTTTTGCATAATTACAATACCGTGTGGTTGTCTGTTATTTTCAAACCACTATTTCATAGATACATTGGCAAATAGTTGCCAGCAGGATCACAATGTAGTATACAGTCATACTTTAAATGTACCAGTCCTTATGTCCTTGTATAGCACAACCCTTCCGAATTTGAAATTTTCCACTTTGAGTGAAACTCCCATGATTGTTCAATTGCCCCACATAAAAGTTATGGAAAATGAGTGGCAACAAACCTTGGGCAGGGAAAATAATATCAAAATCGATTTAAATCGTGCGGCCACTATGCTTCGTGAAAATTCTAAAGTTTTTCTCACGCCAATGGATCAATTTAAAGACGAAAATATCAAAATTAGTGATAGTTCACTGGGTTTTACCTTATTCTCAACCCCGACTTGGATACCATTGGCATTGTCATGTTTTAACTTAGCACTAACAATCTATCTGATGTGGAAATTGAGAAATTTGAATATAACACTACAAATCCTAATGACTAGAAAAGTTGATGCGCAGCAAATTTATTGGTTTAAATCTACGATCCCATCGCCTACACAAGCATTTGAACCTACACAGAACACCGATTATATCAAATATATTATTGAAGCACTGTGTATCTTTGCTCTCTGTTTTATATTCATGGCCACCTACAAATACTGCCTTCGTACATTTAGACAATATTGGCGAAAACTAACAAGTAAGAATAGAGATCATGAAGAGGGTCCTGTTGAGATGTCTAGCATTCCGATGCTACCCACTCAATCTAATGATAGTATGAACAATAGTACTAGTAGTAAGGACATGACACCCTTGACTGTTTGTACGATTCATGACAACCCCTTAGAAGGCCCCTTCATTCATGAAAATAAGGACGCACCTAATGCGACTATTGACATACCAGACGTGACTGATACACGGTCTCATAGTGTTGATGCTAGTAAATCCAGCGCTAAAATTAGTAATAAAACCTTACGTACTCCGGTTAAACATGATAAGGCTAATTCACAGTGTGACCCCTTGAGTTTAACTTGGTTTACAATATAAAGGTAGCGTCACTGGAATTTTGATGGTTGACTATAGTCAATTTTGATTTCTGACTTTGAATTTATTATTAATGGTACCTATTTATAATGATGATTTCAATTTTGACGTCAATTTGTAACATTTTATTGAGTTTTTTTTTTATAATTACTTTTGAACTTTATTACTTATTGAAATGAGAACATTGAACTCTGAACGTTGAGATCATTTCAACTATGACTGTTGAAATAATATTGAACTCTACACTGTGAGACAATTTTGAACTTCTGATAAGAAGAAACATTTCAACTATGGACATTTTGAGTAATAATTAAGATAATGCGTTAAGATTAGATAAGAGATATTTTAATTTGTTGAAGACAAGTATTTTACGTTTATATAAGACACTTTTTCCATTTTAAGATATTTAGATAAGAGTGTTTACGATTTTGGATAAGTATATTTTAACTTTCAATGCCGACGTGTGATTTTCTGTCGACATAAGTGATTTCAATAATTTTATTAACATACTTTTATTAACATTCTAACATTTAAGTAATTTCAGAGACTTTGAACTTTTACTAACTTAAAATTACTATCTCCAAAAGAAACACACACCAGGGATTGGCAGTCTGAGGCAGGAACACCCCTTTTATTAATGGTGACCTGCAAAATAAGGGCCACTCTGAACACAATGAAACAAGAACAAAACTATATTGGTATATAAAATACACAAACAGGAAAAATATTTCTCCCAAACCCTGCCTAAAAGGGGAGGGATGGGAGGGTCGATCAAGATGACTGGCTAACTTGACTGGCAACCAAAGTGATGAACAAGGTCAAAGTTCAATAACTAACTAATTAAACCCTTTGAGGGCGCTCCATTCTCACTTCCTCAAATGGTCACAATTACTATCTCCAAAAGAAACACACACCAGGGATTGGCAGTCTGAGGCAGGAACACCCCTTTTATTAATGGTGACCTGCAAAATAAGGGCCAAGGATGAAAGACAGCCAAGCCCTGTTGTACCTTCAAATTGGAAAAATGTATAACAACATGCAAATGCCCAATAGTATATGAAATGAACTAAATATGACTGGAGTATTTGGGAAGAACACCAAACGCTGTGAAAGGTAAAACGGATACACTGGCTGAAAACAGAGGCTGAAGGGCTGGTGGTGATTAATTAGTGAATGAGCATAGATAGTTGTTGATACGCCCTGAAACTTCTAATTTTTTGGAGAATGGAATTTGTAGGTAAAGTAGGTAGGCTTGGGACTTCCAATCCCCATGGGAACGAACTAACTCACCAGGGACATGAGCAGAAAAGGCTGCTGTGGCGCCTCCCCTACGAAAACTATGACCCGAGTATGACTTAGAATTGAACCCGGCTGAATCAAGGAGGGAGCGCAGTTTTGCTGTGAATGAGCTATGAGTGAGTGTGACTAAACCCCTGGTACTGGGGTATACAAATGCTGGTGCTGTCAAGGGTGCTGGAATAGACTGAAACATGTCCCTGAGGGCAGTGACTAGGCAAAGGGGGGAATTAGGCATTTGTAAAATTGGAACAGAATGAACTGAAGTACGATTCTGATTTGTTTTTGACCAAGTTAAGGCAATGATAACCCCTAAGTCGGTAAATTTGAAATTACGACGTGCCAGGTGTTTGGTTGGGTCAAACTTGGCCTTGGTTGGGGGAACCAAATTTGACTTACGTAAAAACAAGTGGAAGGCAGTAAGAAATGCTGCCCATAATGTGAGATCTAAGGGTCTAGAAAGATCTAAGTAACCATGAAGGGTAAGTAGGATGTCTGGAGTGATGGCTAACTTTTGTTTGGGAACTTGAGGGTAGAGATGTGAAACGCCTTGTAACGTCATATGTAGGAATAAGTGATGAATGACTTGGCCATCAAAACCGTTCAGTTCATGTAAAATGCGAATGGCATTCAGGTAATTTCTCAAAGTACCAATGTTCTTTGTTGTCTCTGATAAAAATTGAATGAACAATGATAACACTGTGGGTGAAGCTGGAACCGGCTTCAAACCGTAGAATAGACAAAACAGGAAATAGGTCTTCCATTGGGAACGAAAATTCCTCAAGGTGCCTTGTGCGTAAGCTGCAGACATGGTAAACGTCAACTTCCTTTGAAGTGCTGCTAGTCCTGGTAAGGTGGCTTCTGATCCTGTGGAGAGGGAAAAGGAATTACCAGGTATGAGTGAATTTGAAGAGAGTGCCATCAACAGGTCTCTCTGTCATGTGTGTACCCCCAACTGCAGTGGTAAATTTGTGGTAACTATTATCATCACTGTCCCAACGACTCAGAATGTCAGCTTTTCTGTTGTTACAACCAGCGATATGGATGGCCTTGATATGAAATTGGTATTTTGCTGCAACAAACCACACCTCCCTGACACAATCTAGCATGACAGGGTCCCTTGTACGACCAGCATTAAGAACATGCACTGTGGCTTCATTGTCACACTGGATGAGTATTTGGTGGCCGCTAAGTTTGTTCGCCCAGAGTTTGCAAGCAACCATAACAGCCATGATTTCAAGGCAGCTGATGTGATAATTCTGTTTAATAACAGCTGGAGGAAAAGGACAGTGAAAGTACTCATTCATAAATGTACCACCGGCACCAGTAAGACATGCGTCAGTGGTAAGCAATTCATCTGCCGAACACCAATACTCAGTAGGTATCATGGAAACACCATTAAACTGGTCCAAAAAGGATATCCACCATTGTATGTCCTTCTTCATGTCCTTGTTAACATGGAAACGGTGGTGATTCCGGCGTAACTTGCGTAAAGTATCCAAAAGCCTAGAAACAAATACTCTGCCTGGCCGGACACAGCCAGATAAGAAGGCAAGTCTGCCAATCAATGACTGGAGGTCTCTCTTGGTGGCCCGTTTACGAGACATCCACTCGGGTAGATATTGTTTTATTTCTGTAAGTTTATCATCAGGGATTCTGATTGTCATATCTATAGTATTGAACTGGCGACCTAGGAATGTCATGACAGGAGCTGGGGGACATGCTTTTTCCGGTGATTCCTCCAACCCAAGTTCTTGTAATAATTTCCCTAACTGCTGAAAAGACTGCTCGGCTTTGTCAGGAGACTCGACCCCACCAATGTCATCCAAATAGTTAACACACCTACCGCCCTCTTGTTCAAAAATATATCTCACTGCATTGGTAGTGCGCTGACAAGCAATAGAAGCCATTCTCAACCCGAATGGCAATTTGGTATCAAAAAAGATCATGTCCTTCCAGCTATATCCAAGTAAAAAGTAATCATGTGGATCAACCGGAATTTGACGGTAAGCCCGTCTTAAATCCCTTTTATACAAAAAACATCCTGGGCCTTTCTCTCTGATGAGATTAGTGAGGTTATCCACAGTAGGGTACGACAGTGAGAAAGGGCCATCCAAATAGTTATCAGTAGGTATACCATCGTTCACTGACTGACCTAGGGGGAAACTCAGGTCAACGACAACTCGTCTATCTAGGGAGTTTTTCTTTTCCACCGTTTGAAGTGGTGAAAGCATGATTCCCTTATCAAAGGGGTTCTGACTGAAAGGGCCCACTGTACCACCCAGTGACACCTCCTTATAGATGTACCTGTCAACATGATCTGAGTAAGTATACGCTGATTGATGATTAGTAAACACCGAACTTGGATGGGATTCTAAGGAGTAATTCAGTGGCCACCCATACTCAAGGAAATCACATACTTGTTTGTCATCGTAAAACTGCAGTTTGGCTCTCCAAATGGGGATGTATAAGTTTGATTGAACCGGGATTTTTAAGCCCTCATAGTTAGATAATGAAGAATTGTAGACCTTGACGTGATCAGTGATAAATATGTCTGCTGTAGGAGACAATGTAGGGGCCACCCAGCTGTGGTGAAACTAGTGCTAATGGGGTGAAAAATATCAGCCTCTGGATTCAGTGTAGTGTCAGAGATGTAACCCTCATCAGTAGTAGCGATTAAATTGTTTGCAATAGCAGGTACTGTACAAACTTGCGATAAAGTATTATGAGAGGTTGTGAAGTCCTGGTTGGAACCTGGTTCAAAGTGTTGTACTGGTTTAGGTAATGGAACCGCGTAGTCACAGCATGTACCATTCTTAGTGGATAAAGTATTAGGAAAAACACCATTGTCAGAATGCACTGTAAGTGATTGAGCAGTGGCTGTGCACTGCTGTGTAGATAACTTTGTTGTACTATTATCCAAAGTAGGTGACAGATCATTGAGTGACATATGCGATGCATTTGGATCTATTGAATGTTGATTCATATGCCTATGTTGACTATTGTCCTTGATGGAGACTGTATTAATAGACTTAGAAACTGGACAACTATCTGTGACTATGGTGGAGGATAAATTATCATTATGGGTAATTCTCAGGGGTGTAACAATCTCTGTTTCTGGAAACTTGGAACTAGATGGATGAATATCTGACACTGTTTGATTGTCATTGATAATATCTATACTGGGTTCTTGTGGTAATGTCAAATTATTATTCTCAGTGAAACAGTGTGGATATACTGACTTGTCCCTGTCATCTACCACTTCAGAACTAAGAGAATCATTATGTAAATTACACTTACTCTCGTAAGGGTTTATCTCAGTATCAACATTACTTAATGTACATGCATTGGTTGCTTGTGAGGAGAAACCATTCCTCCCTAAATTATGTATACATTTCAACGGTAATGTTTGAGTACCCTCATGAACAAAATTGACCACGGAAGAACTGTTCTGACTTGTATAGTTTAATCGAGTATTATTATAATGTGATGGAAAGTTCCTATTTCTAACCTGACTTCTCTTTCCAAAGTTTCTGGATGTCTCCGCTCTGAACTTCGGGTCATTGTGAGGACATTTAACTCTGGAATGTTCTACCGTCGTCTTCCGGTACTTGTAACAGGCACTGCAGATATGCTTGTACTTGCAGTTTATATTGTCGTTGCATCCACTTTCCTGGTTGTACGCCCAGCAAAACTGTGTTGAGTCACTAACACTGGTCGATTTGAACTTCGTTGGCTTGGCCTGCTTGATCTCGGCTGCACGTGGGTACAAATACAGTTCTTTGAGGTCATGACCATCACTATCCCAGCATCGGCGACCACATTCGATATCTTGCAGAAATGCACCATGAAACTTTAAAACAGCATCCCATGGGTAGACTGATGCAAATCTCATGAGCATGTTCAGGTGTTGTAAACGCATTGTCTTTTCAGTATCAGATAATACATTCGACAACAGAATTGATGTAAAACCTTCCACGAATTCGTTCATTGTCATTGAGTCATAAGTTATTTCCTTGCCGGCTCCGAATGGACGTGGTTGGGCTGTCATGTGAGGCCAGGAAACCTTGATGGTGGCGTCGTCTTTCCTAGTAAGGAAACGCTGAGACTTACCCAATTTAACACTGGAACTGCAGTCCTGGGTTTGGTTGAGGAAATCCGGAACGTAGGTGTGCTGGGCATCTCGTAGGTCACGTTTTAGCTGAACGTCTGCGTCTGCCATTTGCCTCAGCTGATCGATGTTTACATTCGGAACTGGCCCGTTCGCGCCCGAATGTTGCAAAGTTGTAGCAGAAATCCCCTGTGAGCCATTACGGGTAGAAGATGGAGACGGGTTCCCGCCTTGATAAATTACTGTCCGTAAGTTGTTAACCTCATCTCTCAATGACCTAAACTGACACAGGATTTCAGATGCAATACTTGTAGATAGGGAATCGTTTTGAATGTCCGTCGATGGGGAAGTTTTTCTGGTTCTCGGTCTCCCACGAGGTTTGGTACTGTTTTTCTTCGCTGCTACACTTAGCATAGTAAAGGCTGAAGAAAACACACGATCCTGGTGAAAGGCAAAAAGCCGCTCAGTCCTTAAAGTGTTGCTAGAGATTAGATATGTGTATAATCGTGGTCCGATACAACAGGAATGGATGATTTACGTGATTATTTTAGATACTTTGGGCCAAGCTGCGATGAAGATGACTGGCTAACTTGACTGGCAACCAAAGTGATGAACAAGGTCAAAGTTCAATAACTAACTAATTAAACCCTTTGAGGGCGCTCCATTCTCACTTCCTCAAATGGTCACCATTTTAACATTTTAACTCCAACAACCAAAAACAACAAAAAAACAAAACAAAACAAAAATTAATTATTACCAATTTTCTATTCTTTGATTACATTTTACCTTACACAGAATATCTTTGAATTTTGAATTTTACTCAAATTATTAACATTTCTATACCTTTTATTACTCTTTTATTATTCTTTTCAATTTCAATTGCTTAATTGTTTTGGGGACAAAACACTATGGACTAGGGGGTGGTGTTACAAAGTATATAACTGTATTATAAACACAGTAATTGTATCTAGGTTACCCGACCGTGTGAGGTCTAATTGATTAATGAGATAGTAATACGAGCTAGGCCATGTTATTACTTGTAATTAAGTGAATGTTGCAAGTGTCACTACAAGTGATAAATCACAACTTTTAATGAATTCAGCCTTAGTAGAAAAGAGTATTTTCAAAATAGATTATCTCTGAATTAAATTAACTGTAGTTCATAAACACTTCCTATATAAGGAAAAGAATTGAAGTTTACTGTAAACATGTTATTTACTAACCATATTTGTATTACGGAATGAAGATTTAGATTTGAATAAAATGAGAATGTTGGGTGTATGCTAATAAGCTACTTTACACGGAGAGATCTTGTGGGGCAGCGAGGAGAGCAACACGTCTTTAACTTACGGTGACTGATCTGCGTCGTAGTAGGAATACTACGGGGAACTATTGTTTCTATCTAGTTTGAACTGCCGTAAGTGAAGGAAAACGAATCCAAAGCTCTCGTATTGTCGGTTTAAGCATACACCTACTTCACCAAAAGTAATACTCTGTGTGCTTGTGAGTTTATCCCCTGAATACGTGTCCTGAGATTCTGGTACCTCTCAGATTGACTGTGTGCGTCTAAAGTTACAACTTGAATTTGGTCAATAACTATCAACACCAAAGACAAGTCTGTAGCACTACTTCGGGCTTGATAATATGACGAATATGACACATTGAAGAAAGGTCTGCAACTCTCAAACAGTAAAGAATGTCGTCAGAGCAGCCTTTCAGAAATGAGACATCACGTTCACCACTATGCAAACTGGACTATATATATTCAACAACCATCTAGAAAGATTGGTCTCCACCTATAATCTCTGTAAACTCCTGGAGAAACTTAGCTCTGTGACTACAAAGTGGTTGACAACAAGGCCCAAACTATCATGGGTTGACTATCATATAAGACTTACAGGACGATTTATCTAGGGTAGACGTGTTTAAATCGTTAACACCTGATGACATGAAAAACATACATAATGGAAGCACCATCAAAACAGTGGCCATATTCCAAGAATACTTAAATACTTTCTTAAAGAATGTGTCAATGCCTTGCTACCTATTAGCATCTGTATGTCGCTGACAAACTATACTTCCTTCAAAATGGGATGTTTCCAGATGCCTGGAAGGAGGCAACCGTCCTATTATCAACAGATGATGTCACTGTTTTGTCCAACTAAGGCCCTCAACAACCTTTCATATTCATTTCGAAATTAAGTGTTACAGTTAGGACACTTATACTCCAAGCCAAGGCCGGAACGCACTTTGAACTGAAGGGCATCAGGCAAGTGTCATGTAACGGAAATAATGATGGCAAGTGCACACTGAACGAATATCACATAGTACAGTCAATGCAAAAGTTGACATCATGGTTGCCACCGTAGAGAATGTGCCTGCAACAATGCAGTAGTCGCTGGTTCCCCACTGTCTGGCATGGGTCACGTAGATGTTACAGTAGTTAGCATCGGCCACTGCAACAATCATCACGAAACTGCCCTTCAGAAGATCAGCCAGGGCAACGTTCGTGACGAGCAACAAGCTAACTTTGCAACATAGTGTATCATTCAATTCGTACTGTGATATAGTCTCTGTGGTTTGTTCCCTTACGGAAATGGTCTATAGTATTCTTATAGGATTCCTATATTAAGACCTATAATATTCCTATAGGATTCCTATAGGACTGATCATTCCTATAGGACTGTCCAAACAGATTCCT
>NC_135557.1:10492959-10505459 GCF_964340395.1 Glandiceps talaboti | reverse complement strand
GTCTAAGGAAGCTTGTATCAAATCACGTGATCAGAAGAGTAACAACGATCGTCCCATATTAGCTCTTACATACCATCCCTTTTCCACTAGAGTTAAGAACATTATATACAAGCAGTTTAATATCTTATTACGTTCTAATAGGGTTACCAATTCATTTTTTCCTGAAGTACCTTTAACAGCTTGGCGTCGTGATACCAGTCTTAGCGATATGGTGCTTCATACAGAACAGCATGAATTGGAAGTTGATGCTGGTTCATTTCCATGCGATCGTACTCGATGTGGTACATGTCGTTTCATTATTAATACTAATCATGTTTTTTTGACCCTAAGAACAGTGTGCCTGTTACGAGTAGATTTACTTGTATTAGTACTAATGTAGTGTATTGCATTACATGTCAGAAATGTGGTTTGTTATATATAGGTTCAACTGTACGTCGTCTTGGTGATCGTTTCGTGGAACATTTCCGCCTGACCAGACAAAAGAATCGTAACTATCCCGTATCTATGCATTTTATTACCAACGATCACAGTGTATCAGATATGTCTATTTCAGGAATTTGCAAGGTTTCTGGTGATGAGAAAGTATTGAGGTTGAAGGAAGAGGAAATCATTTTCCGTCTCGGAACGCCGGGACCCCTTGGCATTAATAGATTATTCTCGTCATTTCCAGTCTAATCAGGGTTTGTTTTTTTAAATTCCAGGCGTGTTCTATTTGGTACCGGTTCTATTTGGTATGTGCGAATATTAGAACTTTTCACACCTATAACCGTTAATCACGCGCGGTTGTCGTTCTGTTCCATAACATTCAGATGTGTTCAGGTGTTTACCTAACATGTCTAAAGCTCGCCGATAATACCTTGAAAAAAGAATTTTTATTCGAAACGTCGGATTTTACATCTATTTATACGGACCGACTTACAAGTTCCATATGCATTTCTTTTTACATACATACATACATACATACATACATACATACATACATACATACACACATACACACAAGTCATACACACATACATACATACATACATACATACATACATACATACATACATACACACATACATAGAAGGTGTCTTATTTGGCATCCATACTTAAAGGTACATGAATCCATAGTACTAAAATAAAGGACTTACATCATCATCATCTACCAACAAATGATCAAAATCGATGCTACCATGATACATGCCACGTTTGTGTAGACTGTTGATGGCGCACTTCATGTCACCCATGATAGTCTTGATGTCCAGACTAGTGATGAAATTGTCTATACTGATAGCCAGCCATGCCGTCATTGACAGATGGGCTGCCCGACTTGGCGGTATCATGAAAAATATACGTGTGATGACAACATCATTGCAGATAGCTTGAACAATCCTTGGATCTACATTGAAACCAAGGAACAGGCAATGCGTTAATCAGCCAATGCAATGTTTGTTTTCCCTTGTGTAATATATCGACTGCTGTGATGTAAATTATTGCAATGTGAGGTTTTAGCTGCATTGTATCATGTGATATTTGATGTCTTATATTGCGATATACTGTCCTACAATGATGTGTGGTAAATTACAGTAGAAATGATTTGGTGTTTCATTCATGGGACATTACATTATTTAGCACAAAGATAGATATAATTCGACTCTAGTCTAACAATATAAACAGAGACAACGACAAAGACAGCAGGACCCATTACCCCAAATCACATTGAACAGTGATAATTGCTACTCTTTCACAATGCAGTAAAAACTAGCTTCTAAAACATCACACAATGAACTTGATCATTTTAGTGGCTTTAATAATTTATTTTCTAACTGATTATCATCATATCATTATCAACCTGACTATTTCTACATGTTCACTGTGGACAGCACATTTTTTATTTGCAATAGAAATTGTCTGCCGGTATGTGTGTGTGTGTGTGTGTGTGTGTGTGTGTGTGTGTGTGTGTGTGTGTGTGTGTGTGTGTGTGTGTAAAAATGTCTTGTTACATCAAACCAACATTATTTCAACTATAAAATGTTAATGAAATGTAACACAGGACAGTCACAAGACATCATTGTTGAATTGTTAGTGTGTACATACAGTATCATACACTCAATGGTCGTCCAAAATGCATGTCTGGATGAAATGTCCTTTGTTTGTTTGTTTGTTTGTTTGTCTGTTGACAAACACGATCATTCTACCACTGCATTGAATTTAGCTTATTTGTATGATTGCCATAGTTCACTTGGGGAAAAGATGAAAATATCTGCTTATTTTAGTAGCAACGTTCATTTTGAATATTCCTGGTTACTAGCTATGTTTCAATAGCGTAGGACCCAAGATTTGTGGCTCAAATGACTGCCGCACTTTAGTTCACCAATTCCAAGCTTATGTACTTACCAATCTGACGTTCATTTTCATCTTCCTCCTCCTTCTTGCGTTTAATTTTAACACTCTTGTAGGTGAAGATTATAGGATTTAAGGCAGAGTTGACAGGCAGAACAAAGATCACTGTCCAAGAGTAAACATTGGAAGTGATATCTGCCCCTCCGAGAACATTCAGGTTGATGATGATAATTGGCAGCCAGCACAGCATATTAGTGACAACCAATGTAGACAAGGTAGAAGTTAGCTTCTCTTCCACTATGTTTATACGTACGCTACTATATCTCTTGATTCTCCTCAGCCCCATTCTCACAGTTAGGTAGGATGCAAAGATGACGATGAATGCTATAGACAGTATCACAACAAATATCAAAGTTGCATATTCCCAACCTGGTTTCTTCTCACTTTGTAGGTGCATTGGTATGCACATACCAGTAGTGCCATAGAAGAACTCGTCAAAATAATCCAGATCCAAGGTCGGGATGGTTGCTGTTAAGGCACTTATACCCCAGGCCAAGGCCAGAACGCACTTCGAACTGAAGGGTGTCAGGTGAATGTCATGTAAAGGAAATATGATGACAAGTGCACGCTGAACGGATATCACAGTCAATACAAAGGTTGACATCATGGTAGCCACCGTAGCGAATGAACCTGCAACAATGCAGTAGTCACTGGTTCTCCACTGTCTGGCATGGGTCACGTAGATGCTACGGTAGTAAGCATCGGCCACTGCAACAATCAACAAGAAACTGCCCATCAGTAGATCAGCCAGGGCAAGGTTTGTGACGAGGAACATGCTGACTTTGCAACGTTGTGTATCATTCAGTCCTGCCTGTCGCAACAGCACAACTGTGTTACCAATAACAGCTGCTAGTCCGATCACCCAAATGACAAATCGCAGGAAACTGTTCCTGATCAGATCACTACAAGATGAGAAAACATCCCTAGACGGGGTGCAGTCATCTATATCCCCGTCTTCTATCCCAGCTAAACAGCAGAAGGCATATTCATCAGACACGCTGAAACCAACAGATAAACAAATACAGGTAATGAAGCACAAAAATGGTGCCCAAAGAAGAACCTCTTCAAGAAATCTATCTTTAAATTTTTAAGGTCCTCGTTGGAATAGGATTCCCAACTTAGGTCTGAAAAACAGTTGCATACAGTCTAGCATATATGTAATCCCTAATGTTCCACTGATAAGATTAAACATGTGGTGACCCGGGATTGAAACATGGCCCTTTAAGCCCAGTTCGGATAAGGATTGCTATTTTAAGTGAAAAACGTTTGTGTGGCAGAACTATAGAAAAGTTTGGACAAGAGCATTGTATATCCCAATCTAATCCTACTGGCTCCACTCAGGTAAGCACTAATGTCAGAATGTGAGAATCTGGGATTCAATCCTGGTGCATAAGGAAGAGCTTTTTCAAGACCCGAGTTACTCTAATGGCCATATAGGAACTCTAAACGGTAATGCTAACCCATCATAGTATGAAGCTGGTGCTATCTGAAGGACGGTGAACTCCAACCAGAATTGTACTTCCACATTGGTACAACGGATATTCAAGTGACCAGATGCAAATAAGTTCCATGTGTAGGAAAAAATGGAGGAGCGTCAACATCTTCATTCATTAATTAAGCAAATGGCGAGAACGCCATATATGGTTGTGTACATTAGCATCGACTTAGTGTCAAAGGTCATACAACATCCAAATCTTTTCATTTTGGTAAATTCTAGAAATGGATAAAGCCTATATATTTCTGGAACGGAGTTTACTAGCATAAAGATAACCATGTGAAATATACCAGGAACAATATATCACTAAACACAAAACGCATACAACGCTCCACAATGTCTCAAATCAAACTAGACAAACTCTCACTCAAAATAGAAAAAAGACTAGGTGGTCTTGAAGTACAAGATAGGAAATGAGACTTTTGCCAATATACATTTATTATTTATTGTAGTCTTAAAATGGCCCACGGGAAGTCATTATAAGACAAAATAACAACAAAATAACCTAACTTAGTCAAATGAATATATAGGATATATTACAAAGTTTAATAAAATCGTTTGATAACAAAATTTCCCATTAATACCACAATTTCTACACGAGGCCTTTAACCATGGGGAAAAACTCCATTTACAACTATGGCGTAAGTGACATTTATTTATTTATTTATTTATTTATTTATTTATTTATTTATTTACTTACTTACTTACTTACTTATTTATGTTTGTTTATTATTTATTTATTTTGTTTTGTTTATTATTATTATTCTTATTATATATATATACAATATTTATCTATTTTTTGTTTATTATATATATATATACAATATTTGTTTATTTTTTGTTTATTATATATATATATATATATATATATATATATTTACTTACTTTAACTACCTTATTTACTAATCTATTTATATATTTATTTATTTATTTATTTATTTATTTATTTATTTATTTATTTATTTATTTATTTATTTATTTATTTATTTGACATTCATCGTCTCTGAACTTTACTTCGTATTAGATACAAGCTCTCTATAATTTTCTGATTGATTAATTGATCGATATTTGTTGTGTCCTCTAACACGCCAGAGGGCTGGATGCGACTCTTTCTTTGTAAATCTTTCAAGTATTCTATAATTTGATAAGTCCACATTATATCAGTATTAAAATAAACAATACCATGACATGACATGACATGACATGACAAGGCATGACATGACACGAAACAACACGACACGACATAACATGACATAACATAAAATAACACAACACAACACAACACAACACAACACAACATAGAATAACATAGAATAACATAACATAACATAACATAGCATAACATAACATACAACACATTGCAACCCAACATAAGACTACTCAAAACAACACAACATAGGATAACATAGAATAACATAACATAACATAACATAACATACAACACATTGCAACACAACACAACACAACACAACATTACATTACATTCACGTTGACATTTACATTCACATTTGAAAATGATATTCACGTTGACATTTACATTCACATTTGAAAATGATATGAATTTTACGGGCATTGAAACAAAATTAATGTTCTACTTACAGCCTGTTGAGATAACGAAGGGAAGTGAATATTTCTTCAGTGTAGTAAGTGATTCGATTGTCTTCCATTTCACTGTGAAGAAACCAAAATACATAATTTTATTGAAATGAGACAGAAAGAACATTCCCATTTATCAGTACGAACATCCCTGTGGTTGAAAATTTTAAGGAAATAGTGAGCGCAACATCTGAATAGTGAGGGATTCTGTGACACAATTCGATATTGTATTAGACAAAACTAAAAGTGTATGGGCTGTAATTTCATTGTAGAAGTAGAATTGTGTGTTTCTCTTTCCTATCTGTAATACTTACAGTGTAATCTAGGTTACCTTGGCGCTTCATAAATGTGAAGACGGTGATTGTTGCATAAAAAGAGCCACCACATAACTCCACACTAACTAACAAACGAAACATAACTCACACAGCATGGTCCTTTGCATGATACCATTGAAAGGTGATAATTTAAGCACATTGCTAAATATCCTTTTAGAGTGCAGTAGAAACAGGCTATTACCGAAATGATTACACAATCATGAAATTGATGATTTGGATGGTTTCAACTGATTACTGTCTTACTTAATTTCTTATCAGTAACTACATTCCAACTGTTTCGATACTTCTGGAATAGTTTATGTTGCATTTGAATTTATCAGATTGTGTGTGAGGTGTGATAATATGTCATATATTAAAGTGAAAGTCCAAGCTAACTCCAATTTCCCAGTAATTTGAATTCAATTTTCTGTGATATTTTCATTGAATTATTCAGGTACTATATACTCACATTGTTCTCAGTTTTGGTACAGTAGCGAAAGAACTGGTTGATAATCTCAAAAGTCGGTTGTCCTTGATCACCCTGCAAGACATGAAGTTGACTTTTACTTAGATTGTTGTTTTGAGGTATGAATTGATTTACTCTCAGTATGACCAGATCCAAAATCTTCATACCCGTGAAGGAGGGGGGGGGGGGTACCTGTGTATTGGGTATACTATAGGTGCTGCCCCTTGGAGTGGGGTTTTTCAACCTTTGGTCTAAAATGGGTACTGTGTTTTTAGGGATAAGGAATCTAAAATGGGTCGTCTTTACACAATTTTCGATTTTGTTTCGTTTAAAATGGGGTCTGGAAGCAACCACATAATAAAGTCTCGACTAGTTCGATTCGTATTTGGTCAAAATGGGTCTAAAATGGGGTCTGGGGTTGACAGTATTGACCGCACATCCCTACCAGACCTGGCCAGTGGTACCCTCCCGCCCCCCGGATTCTTGGTAAGGTTCCATAAGTTAAATACTTTGTTTGCCATCCTTGTATTTCCAAACCTACTAGGCAGGCAGGGGTAAAAGAAACGCAGGAAAAAAGCCCACAATACTAGCATGTTATCTACAATTCACTTTTATGTTGATTCTTTTTCTTTGTTTGTAAATAAATCTACTACACCGGTGCAATATAAATATCAACAGTCTAAAAGAGTAATTGTCTTAAACATCTATTTAGATATATGTGTAGTTATACCGAAGATTTTCGAATTGTCTTTCCATTATAATAGTATGAAATACGGCCTTGCGCGGACATTTTGAGCAGAATGAAATGTGCTCTAATTCTACCGACAAACCTACCCGCAGGCTGCTGGCAAGCAAAGCATGTAATTGGTGGCGCCTAAATTATTACCAAGTTCAACTGTTCGGGTCGATGATCCTCATCACCAAGGTACATAGTTACAGCTGACATCTATGTGGCAATATCATGACTTTGTCATTTTTTTATTTTGATAAGGATCGTTAAAGCTGAATTTGAACTACAAGATGTTTGTGGGGGGGGGGGAGTATATACAATACACAACTAGTAATAAATATAACCACTTTCCCTGGCTCCATCTTACCAGCCTCAATGAGCTGCTAGTCCAGAATTACAATTACTGAATGCCGATATGATTTATTTACAAGTCAGAAATTACATGGCGCGGTGATGGTCTATTTAAAACTCACACTCCCAAACTATCTGACCTTAAGCTGCCATATCCCTGTCCATGATATAAAATTATGATCAACTGGAAGAAAGGTAAGTAATGGATGTCACCACTAAGCTCTGCAGAACCAACTTTTCACTCTTCCCAATGGTTTAAAATCGCCACACAAAGACAATAATTGATTTACAGATTATTATGGAAGCGTCATCTGCTTTTTACAGATGGTCATGATCATGATAACCAACAGGTTGTGTCACATAGAACCACATTGTGGTATTGCCATAATAGACTGGTGCTTCTGCCAGTACCACCAGGTTGTGTCGATCCCAGAACCACACTCTGGTATTGCCATACTATAGCCTGATGGTTTGGTCAGTACCACCAGGTTGCATCACGGTACCACACTGTAGTATTGCCATAACATACCACCACTTTCCTGATAGTTCTTGACAACAAACAATGTCAAATATAACACCACGGTATCTAAAGGGTGGGATGAATAAACCAATACTTACAGTTTGGCCAGGTTTTTCAATCCCTTGAACAGCCGATTTGTAAAAGAACCAATTTTATTACTAGAAATGTCACTGAAAAAAAAACATAGTTTGAGTTTATTGATAATTTCTTTTATTGAAATATTATTCCAAAAACAATTAACGGGAGTGTACTTATTAAAGGTACATGAAGGTGACCATCAGCAGTTCACGTGTTTGTCATGACATTTTACGGGAGTGAGGGAGACTCACCCATTAGTTTAATTGGAATGTATCGCTTAGATAATATGACCTTTTTTTAGACAACTGTTAGTATTAAAACTAGATCCCCACTTTAGATCAAGATGTAACGTTGTAAGATCGTGCTGCATTTTGGGATTATTTGAACCAAGGCTATGTCTAAATTTCAAACCAAACTTCCAAATCTACACCCTAATTTCAGACCAACACCAGAAAATATATATTACCATTTACATTGAATGACACCCCTTTCAACCCCCCCCCCCCTCCCACCCCCTTATATTCCATTTACTCTTGAAATCAAATGGTCCATTCATATTGGCTGAATGGCGAATAGTTGACTGCCTTGCTAACAATGCCTATAGTTTAAGTCTACGGAGCGAAACTTGGCAGGAATTTCTTAAATAGGTAATTTGTGTAAGTAAGAACTGCATTCGAAATATTAAAGGGTTTTGTTTATGTGTTTGTTTGTTTTTATTTATATATTTATTTTTGAGTTATTATTATTATTATTATTATTATTATTTTAATTCTTAAAGAACGCGATTATCTGTGGTTATTGTAATACCTAATCTGGAGCTACACATACGTCTCAGTGAATTGTACACAACAAAGTAAAACACAAAAACAAAAAAAAACACCAAAATTAATGTTCATGAAACAAAGGGAATTAAAGTGCAATCAATACTGATAAAAAGAATTTATCTAACTATCTATCTATCTATCTATCTATCTATCTATCTATCTATCTATCTATCTATCTATCTATCTAGCTAGCTAGCTAGCTAGCTATCTATCTATCTATCTATAAATCTATCTATCTATTTTAGTTTATTTGGAGACTAATACCTGTCTGCAAACACTTCCTAATTGAAATACTGGCATTACTTACATTTCACCAACAGCTAGATACGGATCAAAGAAAGTTTCCCAAGTTGTGTTTGGCCGACCAACTACCAGACTATTGATACCAAGTGGCAAATCACTCACGTTGCTATGGAAACAATTACAAATACAAAACAACTGTCTTATTGACATGGTATCTACATCTATATTCGGGTACTTAAAAGTGAAAATACAGATCCTGTCATTGATGGAGAATTGAAGATCCGAGCAAAGGGATTGTCTAGACTGGGATAGTGATGGAAGTACAGCATTACAAATTCCCCCCCATGTGTCACGTCAGTCATCTAAATTCGTTTTTATAGTTATTGGTAAGTTAGCAGTATGCTCTCTTCTAATATCCCCATATTCGTTAACTACTCTATCACAGGTGTTTATTTAATGTGCTTCTGATGTGCCAGTATCATGTAAGTTTTAAATCTCGTGCCATGGATACAAAAAATTAACAAAAATGTGTAAGGAGAGGTCAGGGCAATGAATATATAATAAATGCAGCTAAGACGAGAAACATTTACCACATGACTATATATAACATATACATTTATGATTTTTAACCGATCACATTTGTTGTACGTCACTTTTTCTGCTGGCAACAACAGGGTTGTAATGGAGTAGAGTTTCGTTAGGTTAATTCAGTTAGTAAGGCAATCCTCAAGTGATACTCTCTTGTGTTCATGCATGGAAATGTTGCTATCTATCAAGTAAATAACAACATGCCAATAGGGAACTTGCAATCCAGACTGAGCATGCTCAGACGCAAAGGACTACGGGATTATTTGTGGTTATTGCAATAATTAATCTGGTGCTACCAATAAAGAAATCCTCCCACAATGGGCAGGGTAAACTATGAATTGATCATTCGTGGTTGCAAACAATGTAACAGTATTGTTTACAATACCGATTCATCAGTATTTATTATCACATTTCCCATGATGCAACATTCAACATGGCGGGTTTGCAAGTTTCCTATTGATTTAACCTGTTCACTGCGATAACTGTATATTCCGCTCAATCTCTCATAACTAGGTTTGTAACTGGAATTGCAAAATGCTGATAGTAGGGTTTGAAAATCCCCAAGGCAGAATTGCCCAATCAGCTTGTCGTTACCATGGTGTATTCAAATGAATGCAGATAACACACATGCAAATGATTTGTATGCAAATGAACATGTGCAGTTGACGTGTGCGTTCATCGATCTGCATGCACTTCATTTACATGCGTGTGTTATCTGCATTTATTTGAATACAGCATGGTAATATTACGACAAGGTGATTGGGAAAATACAATGTCGCAGATTGTAACGAGCAACATAGCCGCTGACGAGATCTTGGACAGTCATTGATTGGACAAAAGTGATTCTGAATTTTCATTTTCATCAACTCTGTGTATATTTAACCGAAATCATGGTATAAACATTTTGAAAACTATCTTTGTCTTGAGATAAATCAACATACTCTTAGCAAGAGTTGCCACCATGTGATTTGGGGGGGGGGGGGGTATGCCCTCAACGGCAAGAGGGTGGGTAACCGAGACTATTCCTGTTTGTAGTTGTAATATTTGTCAAACATGTGGATATGCAAACACTCACAGCTCTCTTGCAAAAAATGGATCCACCTCTTCTATAGTCTCAATGTCATTCCCAGAACAGTCGAATTGGAGACCAATACACCTACAGCCTTCTGGACAGTCCACATCTGCAAAACAAATTCAAGAAAATAAATCTTCTACAACTATGTCTGGAAAGACAAAAATCGTGCCAACAGTCCTTCTTTAATCGTCTGGCGCGATTAAAATCTATGGTTCCACTGGATTGCCTATGACAAATCACACATTTATATCTATCACTGACAATATATATACCCCATTTTCTTACCACAGTATTGTTCGTCGTTGCCATGGTAACAGTGCCTGATTTCATCACATAGCATAGATGGTGGTATACAGTTGCCTGCACCCACACACTTGTATGTTCCAACTGGACAGGAATAGGTGTCTGAAAGAGAGAACAGAAACACCTTCCTTTAATGTGGAGATGTAGTATGTATTCACATACACGCGAATTATACTTTGGTCATATCCCTGAAGAAAAGGCTCCTGGAATGTATATAACATGCAATATAATAATATGCATGCAATCTACCAGTGTACGTACATCGCATGGTGATTGAGTTGAAAAGAGCTCGGCAGTATAGTCTGATTTCATCGAACATGTACACACCCGTGTATACACATACTTTCAAAGGGGCTACTAGTCCGTACACAGACGCGGATTACATTTTGTCATATTCCTAAAACAACACTGAAATATTTATTTATTTATACATAACCCATAACATGCGATATAATAATCAGTATGTACCGTGCACATTCTCTCTGTTCTATACACATGACACAGAATGCTCGCTACTCTGAGGATCCCAACACATTAATATATTTCCGACTTCATACACCATGTTTTAATTTTATTAATTTCAGCGGTAAACATAGTATTAAAGGTAAACTACAAAAGAATCAAGATGACTGTTGGCAGTCTAAGGGGCTACATGTACAGAGTTCTAGTTCCAACGCTATTTCATGAACCAAAAGATATTGTCACAAATTGACTAGTATTCAGATTATCTCTTTTACGATAACCCATAGTCCCCTGTGGTTACTATTATATATGCAACGGTCACGTGACTGGGATTACCCAATCAGGTTATGGAATCTTCTCGATCTCTTCATCCACTTGTGCCTGAAAATGGCTGCCAGTGATGTGACCACAGATATGCGAGTGCTGTGGAAATTGCATCACATCAACTCATTGGACAGAGATCTTTAACCCCACACCCGTTCACTGAACGTTCAACGGCACAAGGGAACCTTCTGGTCGTTCCAAAACTCTAGTACGGCCGCTCTTTGACTCAAATCACGAACCGGTTCTTTTTGTCTGAAAACTTGGCACAGACAGCCGAATGTATTTCGCGACAATATTACAAAAAGTCCTGACAACTGTTGGCAGTCTGTTAACGGAGATGCAGTTGGCCGAGGAGATTTTCAATAGGAGGAAATGGCATGCCTTTGGTGATTTGCTATTGCTTATATTGCCATGCGCAGTCAGAGCAATGCATTATTATGAACTGAGTATTTATGCTTATAAGACGAGTGTTTATGCTTACCACAATTGGATTCGTCTTCAGCTTGTGGGCAGTCGATTTGTCCATTGCATCGTCGAAACATATCTATGCAGTAACTTTCTGGGCATTTGTACATGAATGGTGGGCAGTCAAAGAACTCTGAAAAGGTTAGCATAGAGAAACAGTAAAATATAAACTAATGTTAAACTATAAGTGAGACAGACAGACAGACAGACAGACAGACAGACAGACAGACAGACAGACAGACAGACAGGCAGACAGACAGACAGACAGACAGACAGAC
>NC_135557.1:10410459-10487959 GCF_964340395.1 Glandiceps talaboti | reverse complement strand
TCGTACTCTCGAAGTGATCTGTGACCTGTGAGTGTGACCTAGCAATCAATCCCACGTGTTGATATAAACTACAGAGACAATCTCAAGGTCACCAAAGTTCAACAACAACAGAGTTTCAAGTCTTTTGAATATATGGAATCTCTACTGAAATCTCCCTCTGATCAATGCCGGCTAATTGTTGTATATCGTCCCCCACCATCAACTAAGAATAAATCAACAACCTCCTCATTTCTTGAAGAATTCACTGATTTTCTGTCAACCAAATGTGTATCACCTGGTAAACTTTTGATAACAGGCGATTTCAACTTACACCTTGATGATGAAAACAACAGGGATACATGCCAGTTCAAAAACATGCTGGATTCTGTGAATCTTACTCAACATGTACAACAAGCAACTCACCAACGAGGACACATGCTGGACTTAGTCATCACAAGAACATCAGAGAACACTGTTGAAGACATTAAAATATCAGATCCAGTAATATCAGATCATTTTGCCGTATCATTTAAAATACCTGTCACCAAACCAAAGCCTACGAGAAAGATATTATCATCGAGAAAAATAACAGACATCAATATTGAAGATGTTTGTACAGATATACAAAATTCACCATTGATCACTCGACCTTCTTCCGTCCTTACGTCACTTATTGACCAGTATGATGAATCGCTACGTAATATCCTTGATACCCATGCACCTATACGTCAACGAACTGTCATTATGAGACCAAACATAAAATGGTATAATGATGAAATAAGAGATGCAAAACGTAAGAGGCGACTGGCAGAGCGGAACTGGAGGAGGACAAAACTAACGATTCATCGCCAGATATATAAATCACAGTGTCTTACAGTCAACCAGTTAATTCACAGCGCTAAAATCAACTACTATCGCCATATCATTCAGGAAAATGGAAACAACCAGAAAGCCCTGTTTAATGTAGTTAATAAGCTGCTCCATAAATCAAAGGAAATGCAACTACCTTCACATACATCAACTGAAGAAATTGCTGAACGTTTCTCAAATTTCTTTGTGGATAAAATTAAGACAATACGAGTAAATCTACAAAATCAAGCATGTGGTAATTACACAACCAACCAAAGTACAAACGATGCATCTACAAAGCTAGTCATCTTTGAACCCACTAATGAAGATGAACTGAGAAAAATAATCACAAGATCACCAAATAAAAGTTGCAATCTCGATCCAATACCAACGTCAATTCTCAAACAAGTGCTTGATGATCTACTACCATCCCTTGTCAACATTGTCAACTTATCACTCTCTACTGGATGTGTACCTGACAAGTTAAAAACTGCCATAGTCAAGCCACTTCTAAAGAAACAAAATCTTGATCCAGAAATAATGAAGAACTACAGACCAGTATCCAACCTCTCATTCCTGTCGAAAACAATTGAGAAAGTCGTTGCGACGAGGATCAATGATCATTTACACTCTAACAAATTAGATGAAACCATGCAATCCGCTTACAAGACACACCACAGTACAGAAACAGCACTTCTCCGGGTACAAAATGACATTCTTTCAGCACTTGACAATGGTAAAATCGTTATGATGGTACTGCTTGATCTCTCTGCAGCTTTCGATACTGTGGACCATTCTATCCTTATCTCTCGGCTACAAAATCGTATGGGTATTACAGGAACTGCACTATCATGGATCGAGTCATACCTCAGAAATCGTCAACAGACAACAAGTAAATGATACATCATCAAAATGTCACACTCTCCAGTATGGTGTTCCCCAGGGATCAGTACTTGGCCCGATTCTGTTTACAATTTACACATCTCCACTTGGTGACTTACTAAGAGAGAACAACATAGATTTTCATTTCTATGCAGATGACTCCACACTCTATCTGTGTTTCAAGTTAAAAGACATGGACAATAACATATTGCATATGGAACACTGTGTACTATGTATCCAAAGATGGATGAATGAAAACCTGCTGAAACTAAATCCAGATAAAACAGAGTTACTTTTCTTTGGCTCAAGTAAAAACATCAGTAAACTTGATAAACCAACCATGAAAATTGGAGGAATCCAGATACAGTCATCCACTGCAGTTAGAAACCTTGGAACAACTCTTGACAGCCGAATGTCCATGGAAAATCAAGTCAACCAAGTCTGCAAGGCCGCATATTATCACATAAGAAACATCAGTAAAATAACACCATATCTCTCTGAAGATGCAGTAAAGATGTTAATTCATGCATTTGTAACATCCAGACTTGACTATTGCAATGCCCTTTTACATGGTACACCACTCAAGTATCTGCGGAAATTACAGTGTGTTCAAAATACATGTGCGCGATTAATCACCAGGACCAAGAAGACAAACCACATAACACCCGTACTGTTCAAACTTCACTGGCTTCCAATACAGCAACGAATTAAGTTCAAGCTTCTTCTGATTACGTTCAAGGCACTGCATGGCTTAGCACCGCCATATCTATCAAATCTACTCAATCGGTATGAGCCTGTACGCGAACTTCGGTCAAAGGACAAATTTCTTCTCACAATTAACCCAGCTCAACATACTTATGGAAAACGTGCGTTTGTTACTGCTGCACCAGAACTATGGAATAAATTACCACAGGAAATCAAACAATGTCAAACAGTGTCATCTTTTAAAGGGAGTATCAAGACTTACCTTTTTAGAGAAGCGTATTTCTAAGCGTATTATCTGAACTTAAACTTATTTTTGATATTTTTAGACATAAGGAACATTTGTGGAACATTTTCTTTTCCATTGCATTATTTAGACTTTGTGTATTTTATGGAAAGTTTCTTTTTTTAAATTATATTTTGTGAAGCGCCTCTGAACAATTTTTATTTTTGGATTTTGGCGCTATACAAATGTTTACTTTATCTTATCTTATCTAACTATATTTTCAACAATTATTATTAAATAGGAACATATTTTATTCAATATCAATTCTTTTTTTGCTCATCTTGTCTCTTCCATTTTTTTATTCTAATCAATCATGGTGAACCGTAATGTCACATCTAGCCAGGTATAAAGTGCCAACGATTTTTACTTACCATCCGGCACTGTCACGTTGGTATCCGGAACTTTGTACGCTGTCAAATAAAAAAGGAGAACACTTCACATTACGTCATCGGTAAAATACTCACAAATCTTCGGAAATTGATTCAGCAATGCACCAATTATCCATGTCCGACAATGTACGTGCAGAACACTGAACTAAAGACGCCATTTTGAAATATCAGGAGTAATGACGCCACTTCCGTTCAATCGACAAGAGCCTTTGGGTTAGTTCCTAACTTGTTCAGGTACGTAGCACGCTTGCAAAATCATTTTCATTCAGATATTGGAAAAGAAGAACGTGAATGGCAAGATTATAATTTATTTCTCAGAAAAAAAGAGAAAATAGTCAATATCCTATAACTTTACAGGGCAGCATTAACTCCTTATTACTAGAATGGATGAAAATACTATAGTTAAATAGCACTTAAAAAGGCTAATAACAATGTGTGACTTTATTGGCAGTAAAAATCGTCTGCTGGCGTTGTTAGCATTTTTGATAGCATACTAAGGCTGTCCTCACTGTATTTTGTTTGCAAATATACTTATGCCATCGCATCGTCGGTGGTATACATATTATGCCCGAATAGAGTGGGGTTTCTCATAAAATGGCCATATGAATATTTTGGTTTCCAAGTTTGTTCACAAATCACTCGTACGTAAAATCAATTTTATCCACACTTTTCAGGGTTGTTGTTTTTTTGGTTGTTGTTTCTTGCTGAGGTACATCAAGGACTTGGTCTAAGTTGTTTTCATGATCTTGTTTTCAAGAAGGACCACATAGTAAAATTGTTTGCTAAATGTATAAACTACTGTGAGTAATATGATTCAGTAAATAGAATGCTGCATACTTCTTTCAATATGTCGCCACCCCACTCCACCTCAAACCCACCCCGCCCCAACCCAATCAACCCTACCAAAAACCCCACCCCACCCAGTCCCAACTCTCTCAACCCCCACCCCAAATCTAAACTCACAGGAACACGGCAAATTCAATTGTCAGAATTATAACATAATTCCATCAAGAGGATAACACATGGGATACTTAAAGACACATCCTCTTAATCCATGTTTTGAAAACTCCCCTCTGGTCGCAGATTCCGCCTACCAAAAGCACCTAGGAATTTTTATAAAAGTTCTTTTTTCCGCATTTTTCAATTTTAAAATCAAGGGAACTTTAGCTTCACTTTTATGTGGTCTTTATAGCTGTTATCTTATCCAATTCCCATTTTAACTTGATGTTGATCAGCACTGTCTCCGTAATTTTAGCCTGTCTTGTTGTTATTTATGTTCTTTGATTATTGTATGTCAATCTTTGACCTGAGTGACTGAAAGCGATTTTCTATATATACACTGTGGACAATAAAGTTATGTCTGTTTTCTATCTCTATTTCTAACCCAAGGAAAAATACAATACAACACAATACAATACAATACAATACAATGCAATGCAATACAATACAATACAATACAATACAATACAATACAATACAATACAGTACAGTACAGTGCAGTGCAGTGCAATGCAATGCAATGCAATGCAATACAATACAATACAATACAATACAATACAATACAATACAATACAATACAATACAATACAATACATCTTTATTATCCCAACATGGGCAACTCTTTGTGCGACAGTAGAGAATAAAACCATACATGGGAAAAATATTTTAAAACAGAATCACAATATACATTAAAATGAGTGTGTGCCCACTTCAAACAATACAGAAAAGACTGCACTTACTATACCCTTCTGCCAATATAGCCTTCTTTTTACATAAATACTGGTCAGTGATATTGTACGAACACACTTTATCGTGCCACTGCTGGGTGGTTCGTAAACTGTCCAAATATATCACAACACAATTTTCGAGTGTCCCTCCATCTGGTTGGGAACCAAATAACCTATGAAATGGCAAGATGAAGTATTAAAAGTGGTTCGATCCTAATCATATCAAAACCCTATGGTGTATCGACATGCCACAAAAACCTACACTATACGAAAAGTCGATATTATCACCTTTACACAGTCTTTACTACACTGTGACCAACCTGGCCATCATCTTTGTCCAGGGGGTAGTAAAAGGCAGAGGCCAAATTTGACTCTCTACAACCCAGACTTGTGATATCACATGGGTAAATTAAGACGAAGTGGAACTTTGTCCCATGCTCACCACATTTGCACGGCATTCTGCATAGGCTTTCTCCCCCGAGTGGAAAGATGTAGTCACTGACAGTTTTCATACAGTGCTTCACGGCATTTTCACCCAGATGTATACCATATACTTACACACAAAAATAATAAATCTATGCCTTGCCATAAACCAGCAGAACACTGGTGGTAATCATGTTTTGCCAGTTGAATTGGTGAAAATATAGATGGCGAGAACCGAGAATAATAATGTAAACGCATATGTTTTTGTGACGTAATACAACCAGAAATAAGTCTGTTTGAATGTGTTTTACTAATTGACTACTAAATGCGTTGGTTTTACCACAGATAACTAATACATGTGTTAGTTATCTGTGGTTTTACGCAATCGTAAATGGCAAATTCTAAGGTTTAAGCATGTACGCGTTCTGTTACACACTCTGATCAAACTCGTTCACAGGCCAGTGAGGGCGGATCGGAGCTACGTCACACAACGTATCTTTCACTCTAAGGTTAGCCGTTGACTTTTGTATTTTAAGATCTCTTTCAACTTCTAGGGGAATCCGGTGTAATCTAGCACAACATTCGGTGCTAAATTTTAACATTACAACCAACAGGTGTATTATTTGTTGGAAACTTACGTTTCTATGTTCCAGTCGATGTAACTCATAGACTGGCCATCTACCCAGCGATACCGGCCCTCCGTACCCAAGTCGGTTAAACCTTCGATTAGAAAATGAATTAGAAATTAAGTTAGTTGGGTTAGTTGTCTAAACTGAGCACAGCAATTGTCTCACTTTTTGCGTAAAATTGATAAGAACAGTTATTCTCTCTCTCTCTCTCTCTCTCTCTCTCTCTCTCTCTCTCTCTCTCTCTCTCTCTCTCTCTCTCACTCTCTCTTTCTCTCTCTCTCTCTCTCTCTGTGCTGAACAAAAAATGTTGAATATGATTCCACATCTTACCTATGTACGTCTTATTCAACCTTTTCTCTGCGAGGAGATAATGGATAAATATGGCCTCGTTCTCATCGGTTACACTTGATAGATAGACGTTCCTACCAACATCCTTGCATAGTCTATTGGCAACATTCCAAGATATACGAGTGCCGGCCGTTCTCAAACTGTAACAGTTTGTTCCATATATAACCCATGGCCAACCATCAGTCTCCTCACAATAGAATCCTATTGGCAAAAATGATGTCAAGTGTAATTAAAAATTACAAAACATGAAACAAAACGTCATGAAAGAAACCTCGCTGAGTGAAAAGTGTATAACCTACCCTAAGCCTCGATATTGAATATCTAATGACCACGACCATGCATAGGTATCGAGGCAATGGCTCTGCATTCAAATCACAAGCTTTCCTTAAAAGCTTGTTACTACAGATGAAATCGACTACTAAGTAACAGGTACAATGTCGTGTCATACAAATTAACAATTTCAACGAATATAACTTTTGTTGCTCGAAAGTCGGTACATATGTTTCCAAATTCGATATTTCATGTTTGTCTAAATTATTTGTGTATTTCTCTCACACAGTTATGTACATGTGTGCATGTATGTATATAAAGGACAGCAGAGGCAAAAGTCACAAAGAAGACGAACTTGGCAAGCTACTAGGCCATCTATCGAATATACATTTAAGGGGAAACAGTTTACAGACAAACAACAAATCCTCTGACGTCACATCCGCTTTCATGCTACCATTTTGAATGTTGCTACTTTTTTTTACCTGGAATATCTCTTTTCTCGGCGACCTTCCTTGTAATTTTCACATCTCTATAGGTAGCATAGAAACCAATACTTTCGTCAGCGTGACTGTCGGTAGTAAATATAATAAGTACTTCGTTGAAACCAGAAACTACTTTCTCGGGTTTCAGGGGTGGTCGCAAAGCGTTGCAAAAACGTCGTCTCAAGTTGTCGTCCTTTTCAACGGTACCATCATAAAGGAGTAGAAAGTCGAACTCACAAGAAGTCTGGTCAGCGCCAATGTCAAAGTCGTAAAACTCCAATTCTACGTAGGAGTTCTCAGGTACCAGTATAAGCCAAGAACATCGGCTATTTGTTGGGTAAATCGCTGGGAAATCCAGACTAGACAAGACTCCTTGAGTCTCTGTACATTCTAATGGGGCTAGACACACCCGGGAAAATCCGTCACACAGGTAAATATCTACAATGTAAAAAATGTTTCCATTGAGTCAAATATTTGCGAAAAAAATCATCCAAATAATAACATGTGGAGATATATCGTTAATTGGTCACACTATATAGACATACATACATACGTACGTACGCACACTGTCACACACACATACACACACATACATACATACATACATACATACATACATATATACATACATACATACATATGTTACCCTTGCTTTATTTCGATGTGATTCACGGGCTAGCTGTATAGGAGCAAACTCCACAAGGGCAATCAACAATTTCGTTCGTGTGAGTTGGGTCGTGAATTTGTGGTAAAATGCGGTTGCGTTGAGGGTAGGGGTATACCAAGACGAGTGTATCGACTGGACAAATGACACTGACACATGCAGTAAAGTGAAAGGATGAAATCTAATTAACAACAACCCTACCAACATTCAAATGTACCGGTACAGTAATAGTTTCAACTTGCAATCTTGTTATCAAAAAGTTACAATTTCGTTATCAAAAACTTACAATTTCGTTATCAAATGTGCTCACTTATGTACTAGTATTCAATGTCTTAATATCATAGAAATAAAAGGTATCGATTCAAAAACCTGTTACACAAATCAGATCATCAGTGGGTCCAAGGTGTTCATTCATACAGTAGTGTCCGTTGCAGTAATCCCTCGTAAATCCTCTATAGCAATGTTAGTAACAGTTAACACAGTAACGCGAGGAAAACTGGCGTAGCTTCACCTGCATAAAGTCACTCCTGGGGTCATTCGAAAGGTCATAAACAAAAGTGACAAACAACGTCGACTTCTACCGATGAGGGCGTTGGTCAGACTAACAACATTAATGATATCAGCGACGTCGATTTGCTTGCAAAAATCCAACGGAAGAGTTCTGAATATCAATGAGAATAATTATCACAGAGTCCGCAATTATTCTGTATTGATTTATAAAGCATCGATCGTCTCAGTTAGTGTTTCATAGAAATAAAATAGGAATAAACGATAACACAGACATCAGTCGTGATTCACTATGTATGAGTTCAACCAGGCAAATCCGCTCGTCGATAGTAATCAAAAGTTCAATACAGAGTTATGAATGGCCGTAACTTTATCAAATCCAGTCCGATTTCCATGCGACTTGCATTAATCGAATCGTACTTACATCAGCTTTCCAAACGTGAAGCATCAGCGTTCAGAAATCAGTGCGAGTGTCCTTAATCGTCGATCTCGGCAATCGTCGTATCAGAAATGCAGTCGACTTCTGCTATCATGCACGCTTCGTTCAGGTACAGCAAACTGACATTTAAAATCGTCCAGGAAAAACTTCCTCGCTCGTCAGGGTTTCGCAAATACCAGCTCAAATAATGTCAGTAGATATCCAGCTCCCTTCGTGTCCCTGTTAAATACGATTTCATTACACGATTCTGCAGATAGTTTGGATTTTGTGGAGAGTTCAACTCCCATCAATTCAACCGGACAACGGCCATCTTAGAAGTTTTTATTCTAGGGTCCTCATCACCGTATTACATCCGCCGGACCTTTGGCAAGATACACACGCGACTACCTCGACTGAAACGATTTAAACTTGTGAGCAATAAAAAAAACAATAAGTAACAATAAAAGACCTTTCGTATAAAAACCTGAGGTTCAATGTCACATAAAAATACGATCAAAACTTGGGGATTACTTTAATTGCGTAATCAGAATAAAACAAAAGTTAGTACATAGAGCCGCAATCAAATATACGTTGGGTTATCCCATTATGTCTTAAGGGGGTACAAATCCCATGGTATCACACTCCCCCAAGTCAGCATAGAGACAGTTTACCATATGCTTACTTCAAGATATTTTTTTAAAGTGAAATAAATGATCGAACATGGAAATCAAAACAAGTCCAGAAAATGTCAACAAGATACAGAACACAAACATAAGCACAAACTTTAACGAGACTCAACATCGAAACGTTCTCGTTGGCAAAGGCATGATACCTGAAAAACGAGAAACTCAAGTCATCCTCAGATGCACGTTCGACGAAACACCATTTTCATGTCATAGCAGTAGGGTAGAGTCTCAATCCATGAACCTGCAAGAGTAATCAGAAAAGATAAGTGCGCAGAGGCCGCAGGGCAACGCATGATGCGCAGGACCCAAAGGCATGGCTAAACCAAATCGCAAATCTGCAATGGCGCACGAAGCATTCCTAAATACGCACCCTCACTTACCTTTCATCAATCGCTGCTGGTACTCAAGACCAACTTACCTGAAACATCATCGATGGCATCAGCATACACATACGAGATATAGTTAAAGGATAACTATGCTAATCCACTCTATACACACATTCATCAACATTCCTTCATACCTACACGTACATTCCATTGGCCATGATTTCAAGTATTTTCATTGTTATGTCGTGGTTCCTGTTGTTCGATGCAGTCAGTCTTCCTTGAGAAACTTCATGATTAGTCCTCTGTGAATCGAAAGATGACCTCTTTCCACTACTAGGATTCTTTGAAACGCATTTATCACCTTTAGCTCGCTTGATCAGTCGCGAACACCAACCGTAGTACCTAGGCGGTCTTCTAGTTCTTGTTGATCGACGCAGAGGGCGGACCTCTGTTTCTCCTTCCTCAAACGACGATTCCTCATCAGCATCTGAACAATCACCATGGGTATCAGCTCGTTCACTACAAGTGGTCTCTACTTGTTCCTCCCCCATAGTTTCATTTCCGGTTTCTATAGTTCCTTTATCCGTTGACGCATCCATGACATTCTCAACTACATCACTTGACTGAATGGTCTGCGGTACCACATTGGCTTCTTCAGCAATTCCATCAGACTCCTCGTTAGATGATATGCCCATACTATCTTCATGCATGCTCGTTGAAGGGCCATCAGTGCCTCGTACATGGTCTGAAGAATCACTCACAACAATCATGCTTCGTTCAGGGGAATCTTGCCCAATAACCACACACTCGTTTGGGTCACTTTTGTCCATGGATTCATCCGTAGATTCATTCATACCTCCTAAGCACACAGGTCTACCAATCCTAGGCTTAAAGGGTGGCGATTCAGGGTTCAACACACAGTCTTGTTCACTTTGTGTAGAAGAACTTCCTTCCACTTCATTATTTTCCGGGATAACCTTATCCTGGGGACGTTCATTCATCTCGTCTTCGGTATAACTCGACAATGGTCGATCACAGCAAGGTTTCAACAGATTCCTGTGAACCGTCTGTGTTTTCAAAGTTTTCGTTGAGCGTATAACATACACTGGCAGGTCAGGGTTTAGTCGTCTTACAACCAGATACGGAGCCTCCTCCCACCGATCGGCGATTTTATGTTGACCTCGTACATTTACATTCCTGCGTAATACTCGATCACCTTCTTTTAGCATTACCTCACGAACCCTCAGGTCATATCGTCCTTTACTCGCACGGGCTGACTTCTCTGCAGACCTTTTCGCAATCTGAAATACCATGTCCATCCTGGATCTCAAATCAGCAATATATTTTGACGGCGTTGTAGGATCCCTATTTTCCAGTGATGTTCCAAATCGTACATCCAAAGCTATCTTTGCCTGTCTTCCGAACAGCAGGTGGTAAGGTGTGAAACCTGTTGTGTCATGAACCGTGCAGTTGTACGCATGTACCAATGGCTTCACATAATCCTTCCATTTGGCCTTCTGTTCATTCTCGAGTGTACCCATCATATTAAGGAGCGTACGATTGAATCTTTCAGTCTGTGCATTCCCTTGGGGATGATAGGGCGTGGTACGTGACTTTTTGATGTTCAGCAATATACACAACTCCCGTATTACTTGCGACTCAAAGTTCCGACCTTGATCGGAGTGAAGTCGTTCCGGACATCCATATGGTAGCATAAAGTCTTCCCATAGGTGCTTAGCTGTCGTTTTAGCTGTCTGGTTGCGCGTGGGAATCGCTACAGCAAACTTCGAGAAATGATCGGTAATCACCAGTAGGTTCCTGATCCCTCCTTTACATTCTTCAAGGCTCAAAAAGTCCATACAGACGAGTTCTAGTGGTTGTGAAGTTTCAATACTCACCATCGGAGCTCGTGTCTTCAGTCCTGCTTCGTCCTTCCTTCGAGTACACCTCTTACACGTACGAATATACTTCTTTACATCGGCTGACATCAGGGGCCAATAAAACCTAGCTCTCAATAAATCAATTGCTCGGTCCTGTCCCAGATGTCCACAGTCATCATGCACTCCTTTCATGGCTTCCTGACGAAATTCATGTGGCAGCACCAACTGGTAGTAGACTTCTCCACTGGATGACGTCCTTGCTCTATGTAAAACGTCATCGCGGAAGCAGAACTTACTCCAATCTCTCAGTGCTAGTCTTACTTCTTGTGATTCCTTTGCTCGTTGTTTCCTTGTCATCTTATCTTTACCATCGTCCTTCGCGAGGACCAAGGTCCTTATACGTTGTATAGTCGGGTCTCTGTCCTGTAACTTTGCCCATTGGTTTGACGTAATCGTAGGCAATGTCACCTCTCCTGGCATCTCCGGTGGTTCAGCCATTTCCTTTGGTATCGCTCGTACTGAGGCAGCTAAGGCTTCAACCCATGGTGTATCTTCATCACCATCAGTCAGAAGTGGCTCCCCCACTGCCTGCACTTCATCAGGAGTCATCACTACAGTTTTCAGGAAACGTTTTTCTGACTCATCAAATCCTCGAGCCTTGCTACTTGGTCGTCGTGATAGCCCATCCGCATCACCATTCCTTAAGCCGGGTCGATAGTGAATCTTCAATTTGTACTGAGACAAAGCATTCCACCATCGCTGGCCTGTTGCGTCCAGTTTTGCAGTACTCGCTATGTACGTTAGTGGGTTATTGTCGGTCAACACTGTGACATCATTGCCAAAGCAGTAGTCACGAAACTTTTCTGTAACGGACCATTTCAAGGCAAGAAATTCCAGTTTGTGAGCCGGATAGTTCTTCTCGCTAGCAGTCAAACTCCTACTCGCATATGCGACTGGTCGCAATCGTTCCTGTCCATCTGTATCTCTGACAGTTTGGTACAAAGCAGCTCCTAGTCCCATCAGGCTTGCGTCCGTGTGAAGCTCGAAAGGTTGCGTATATTCTGCATAGGCCAAAACTGGAGCTGAAGTAAGCTTGTCTATAATCAGCTCAAAAGCATTCTGGCACTCGTCTGTCCATTCATATGGGGGTGGTCGCTTTCTTTCTCCCCCATTCTTGCGTTTTGTTGGATGCCCTGCTGTCAAAGCGTGCAACGGTCGGGCAATCGATGAGTATCCTTGCACGAATCTACGGTAATACCCCGCAAATCCTAAGAATGTTCTGAGTTCCTTAACGTTGGTGGGGACTGGCCACGTCCTCAATGCCTCAGTCTTGCCGGGGTCGGTCTCAACTCCGTTCGAAGATACAACATGTCCCAAGTAGTTTATCTTCTCGCGAAAAAGCTGACACTTGGTATGCTTAATCTTTAGGTCAAATTCTCTGAGCCGTTTGAGAACCTTATCAACTCGGTCTAGATGTTCCTCAAACGTGTCTGAAAAAATTATCACATCATCCATGTAGACCATGCAAATCCTCATGTTATAATCTCCTAAACATTGCTCCACGACACGCTGACATGTAGCACCAGCATTCATGAGTCTGAAGGGCATTGCAACGAATTCGTAAAAACCAAAGGGGGTTGCAAATGCAGTCTTCGGGATGTCCTTCTCCGCCATCGCTATTTGCCAAAATCCACTCTTTAAGTCAATTGATGTAAACCATTTTGCACCGCTCAACACATCCAGTCCTTCCTCAATACGAGGTAGGGCGTACGCATCGGGAGTCGTCTGTGCATTTAAACGTCTATAATCTACACATATTCGAGTAGTTCCATCCTTTTTCGCTACAAGGACAAGAGGAGAAGACCAGGGACTTTTAGACTGTCTTATCACTCCGTTGTCCAACATTCCTCTTAACTGTGCTCGGATCTCCTCATACAAGGCTGGTGGTATCCGGCGATAGGGTTGTTTGACTGGACGTTCATCTCTCAAGTTGATCTCATGCTTGTGGATTGTACATCTCCCTAGGTCATTGTCGCTGGTCGAAAATGATCCAATGTTATGTTCCAGCACCTCTCGTACTTTGTTCACCTGACCTTCATTGGCTGGCGAATCAGTCATGTCAAAGGATAATCCTCTAACATTCACCTCTCTCACTTTCAATGGTTCATCTCGAGTTTCATTGTCTTTAGGGGTCTTTCGTGGCTGTACTTCTATACCTCGTACTGCCTTCACCGTAGCAACAACTTGCCTTGGCTTAATGACGACAGGTTTGTCTGTTTCGTTCTTTATTACCACAGGCACCGCCGTTGAGCGCCTCCCACACTCAGCAACCGTCACCATTGGGTTCAGAGTCCACCCTTTGTGTTCACTCCAGTCGTCATCATCACCTAACAATACTTCATGTCTCTCTCCTTTGGGACCAGCCTTCATGCTTCCTGGAATGGTATGTGCAGTATGTGGCTTCAATGTCACCCGTTCGCTAACTGCCGCTCGCACCACTCCCATGTTTCCATTTGGTCCATAGAACTGTTCACGAGCACGTAGAGTAGTAATGGCTCTTCTCGCTACTGGTTTCATCCTGCTCATTGTATTACCATCGTCGTTCAACGTCTTTATGGTCATATAATGGTTCAACCAGTTTGTCCCTGCCAACAACGGTACTCGATTGTTATACTCAGTTCCTTTCACCACCAATGCCAATAGCCTGAAAATGGTTGCATCGTTGAAGACATGAATAGGGAAGCCAACTTCAACCTCTATTACACCAATGTACTCCAAAACATCATCAGTCACCCCCGCAATCTCAAGAACTTCGTCTAATGGGGTAAACGGTACATCGGATAAGTATCGACAATAGTAATCCTCGCTGATCATGGTAACCTGCGATCCAGTGTCCAGTTGAGCCAAACATTTGTTTCCGTTCACTAAAGCATACTGCTCATTCAATGGACCAACAACCCGTCCATCAATGGGTCTTGCTTTTCCGTTTCTTCGCTGGTTCTTTTCATGTCGTCGTCTACCTGTCATGCGCTGAGCTTTGACAGATGCATGTTTTCTTTTCGGGCATTTCGCTGATGTGTGTCCTTCTTCTTTACATTTACCGCATGGCTGCTTACAATCACGTGACATGTGACCTTCACCATTGCAGTTGTAGCAAGCGAATGACTTACCTTCACTCTTGTTTCCGTTTCGTTCATCACAGTGATTTGGCGCTCCACGTCTTGGGTTTGCCTCCTGGGGAATCTGTGCGGCAATATCAAATGGTCGAGGCATGCCATGTGGCGGAACCATCATTGCTGCACGAGCATTCCTGATCTCTTCCATTCCAGCGGCATGTTCTTTTCGTTGTTGTTCCATAACCAGCTTCACCTGTTCCTGCTGTAGTTGCATCGCTTTTAACATCGCTGTCATTTTAGTGTACACTTCATCAGTCTCATGATCTCGGGGCTTTCTTTTCTTTGAGCGCTCACCATTGTCATCAGTATCAGAATCAGACATTTCCTGAAGCTGCTTTACAGCTGTATGTCCTCTCGTCTTCTTTCGTCTATCTTCCACACTCTCTCTCGTTTTAGGGCTACGAGTTCCCTGTACTTCTTGTTCAGCTACACGGATAATCCGTAGTAACTCATCAAAATTCTTAGCATTCTCATATCTGTGCCTCGCGATGTCTTTCACTCGTGAGTCCGTGAGTCCTTCCCACAAAGTGGTGCGCAAAATTGAATCCATTTCGGTTTCTAGGACACCTCCCCGATCATATATACGTCTGAGGCTTATCTCCACACGGCACGCAAACGATGCTGCCGTTTCATCCTTTTGATAGTCGTTATATAATTGACGCTTCAACGTAGCTGTAGATACAACTACCCCATATACAGTTTCCAGCTTATTCAATATCTTTTCGATAGATGGGTCAATTCCTAATCCTAGAATAATCTCACTTGCTTCACCGCGTATGGATTTCCGTATGGCCTGCTGCAGTACCCGATTGCTGTGAATACCACTCTGTCTCATACTCTGAACCTCTCTCAACCAAGACTCATACGATATACTATCTTTACCTTTATAATCACCCGTAAAGGTCGGTACCCTTGGCGCCGTATTCACCACTTCGGCCAAAGCTCGATGAGTCAACTCCTCATATTCAAGTCGTTCCTTCATTCTCTTACCGTTTCGCTGTAACAAATCCTCGAATTCAATCTCTTCATTGTGTCTGCGCTCGCGCTCGTGAAGAGATTTAAGTTCGTGTTCTAATTCGGCTATCCGCTCGCGCTCGCTGCCAAATTGCAGTGCACTTTCATTCAAACCATAACCTTTCGTAGGTAGCGATCGCACCGATTTTGGAGTATATATGCCTCGGCCGCCTCCTCGCTTTGGTATAGTCCCATGAGATAGCCTCGACACGCCCCCTCCCCCAATGGGTGTCATACCCACTGACTCATGTTTAGTGGCCTTAGCCCCTTTAATACTATCAGTAGTTTCATGTTCGCTGTGCCATGGGTCGGGATTGGGGACCCCCTTCGCTGTCATACTCACCTCACTGTCTTCCTCTGTCTTCACTCTACCGTCACTACCTTGCGCATCTGCCATGTTCCAAAATCAAAGGTGATCTGTCGATAACTTGAGTTCACAATAACACTTAAAGATATAATTGAAAACTGCAAATGGTCGTGTTCCGTAAATCGGAGACCTTGGTACCTGTCATTAATTTCCTGCTCAATCAAAAAATGTATCACCTGTCCAACCCTGCTCGTCTTTAGTTTTCAACCGCAAAGACCAAACCTCAGTGGGCTGAATCAAAATGTCGTCCCTCCCTGTGGCCAATTTGTACAAAACAGTAACAATGACAAAACTCCACTGGGAAAACCTTACAATCCAGCCCCACGTTGCTGGGCGCCAGATGTTACCCTTGCTTTATTTCGATGTGATTCACGGGCTAGCTGTATAGGAGCAAACTCCACAAGGGCAATCAACAATTTCGTTCGTGTGAGTTGGGTCGTGAATTTGTGGTAAAATGCGGTTGCGTTGAGGGTAGGGGTATACCAAGACGAGTGTATCGACTGGACAAATGACACTGACACATGCAGTAAAGTGAAAGGATGAAATCTAATTAACAACAACCCTACCAACATTCAAATGTACCGGTACAGTAATAGTTTCAACTTGCAATCTTGTTATCAAAAAGTTACAATTTCGTTATCAAAAACTTACAATTTCGTTATCAAATGTGCTCACTTATGTACTAGTATTCAATGTCTTAATATCATAGAAATAAAAGGTATCGATTCAAAAACCTGTTACACAAATCAGATCATCAGTGGGTCCAAGGTGTTCATTCATACAGTAGTGTCCGTTGCAGTAATCCCTCGTAAATCCTCTATAGCAATGTTAGTAACAGTTAACACAGTAACGCGAGGAAAACTGGCGTAGCTTCACCTGCATAAAGTCACTCCTGGGGTCATTCGAAAGGTCATAAACAAAAGTGACAAACAACGTCGACTTCTACCGATGAGGGCGTTGGTCAGACTAACAACATTAATGATATCAGCGACGTCGATTTGCTTGCAAAAATCCAACGGAAGAGTTCTGAATATCAATGAGAATAATTATCACAGAGTCCGCAATTATTCTGTATTGATTTATAAAGCATCGATCGTCTCAGTTAGTGTTTCATAGAAATAAAATAGGAATAAACGATAACACAGATCAGTCGTGATTCGCTATGTATGAGTTCAACCTGGCAAATCCACTCGTCGATAGTAATCAAAAGTTCAATACAGAGTTATGAATGGCCGTAACTTTATCAAATCCAGTCCGATTTCCATGCGACTTGCATTAATCGAATCGTACTTACATCAGCTTTCCAAACGTGAAGCATCAGCGTTCAGAAATCAGTGCGAGTGTCCTTAATCGTCGATCTCGGCAATCGTCGTATCAGAAATGCAGTCGACTTCTGCTATCATGCACGCTTCGTTCAGGTACAGCAAACTGACATTTAAAATCGTCCAGGAAAAACTTCCTCGCTCGTCAGGGTTTCGCAAATACCAGCTCAAATAATGTCAGTAGATATCCAGCTCCCTTCGTGTCCCTGTTAAATACGATTTCATTACACGATTCTGCAGATAGTTTGGATTTTGTGGAGAGTTCAACTCCCATCAATTCAACCGGACAACGGCCATCTTAGAAGTTTTTATTCTAGGGTCCTCATCACCGTATTACATCCGCCGGACCTTTGGCAAGATACACACGCGACTACCTCGACTGAAACGATTTAAACTTGTGAGCAATAAAAAAAACAATAAGTAACAATAAAAGACCTTTCGTATAAAAACCTGAGGTTCAATGTCACATAAAAATACGATCAAAACTTGGGGATTACTTTAATTGCGTAATCAGAATAAAACAAAAGTTAGTACATAGAGCCGCAATCAAATATACGTTGGGTTATCCCATTATGTCTTAAGGGGGTACAAATCCCATGGTATCACATACATACATACATACATACATACCCTGTATGCAATAGGAAATTATCAAATTAGTCTAACTACTTGTCATTACATTAGTAACAAACCAAATCTACTTAAAGATTACCATTTTAAGTCTACAATCAAAATATTATTCTTGTACAGTTTAGAATTTCGTTGTATGGACAGAATATTCAACAGCATCATATCTTGTACTATATACCTGGTGTAAGTTTGATGTGATACTCTGCATTCCTAGCCGGTAGTAGCTCCACTGCAGGTTCAAACAGCCAATGTGGCAGAGAGCCAAACATGCACTGACGTTCCACTACATCGTAAACAAAGTAACGACACTCGAAATGCTCCTCCGACAGACATAAATAGCGACACTCTTCCTGCGTTAAGAAGTGATAGATGTCTGAGAGATTGTGTTTGTGATGAATGGCTAACGATGGTTGGATGCCGTATCGCGTATAAAACAGTGACGTAATGTTCCCAGTTGTTACATTCCAGCGTGCCTTTTGCTCTGATAAAGATAATGATTGAACACACATGTCAGTAAAAAACTAGGGGCTACAGCATGGACTGTCGATAGTAACACACACACGCACGCACACACACACACGCACGCACACACACACGCGCGCGCGCGTATGTATGTATGTATGTATGTATGTATGTGTTTATGTTTGTGGTATGTATGTATGTACATGTATGTATGAGATTTTGTAATATATGCCCTGGGAACCATTTCGTAAAATGCGTAGAAGACCCCCCCCCCCCCCATTCTAATATCCCCCACATGTAATTAACGAAGGGTTCCTTCACGTACGCTTTTTTACTAAATGTGAACCGATTAAGGACAGATAGAACACAAGTCTCAGCTACCCAGACTATCTATCTAAAAAAAGATATCAAGATGTATTGACCACACGAGGTTTCAATCAAACTGTGGTGTAGGTCATAACGTAATCATCTTGTTCCAATCGCTGACGACATAATTCCCCAGAGTCGTGCTGGGGTTGGTGGAAGTCAGATAGTCTGGGTAACCGAATGTAATAACGAACATGTCAGACGCAACAGTATGTACCTTGTTCAGCCTGGCAACCATAAAATTCTAATCTCATTCCGATCATCCAAGGTCCATCTAATTCGTCAGGTTTAACTCGAATCATTTGGGACTCAACGTACGGAATAATAGAATTAAACACGTGAGCATCTTCTTGGTAACTGCCATGGAAAACCTTTGACATTGGAGAAAGACAATTCAAGGACGTAGATGAATATAGAGAAGGGGAAGACAGAGCCTTACATACATACATACATACATACATACATACATACATACATACATACATACATACATGCATGCATGCATGCATGCATGCATGCATACATACATACATACATACATACATACATACATACATACATACATACATACATACATACATACAGAGGGGGAGGGGAGGAGAGACAGACAGACAGACAGACAGACAGACAGACACATTCATATGGCATTCAGCCGCCTCATGTTTAATTTAGGTATAGGAAGTTATTTGAGGGAAGCTGCAAGAACATTTGCCATCTGTAAACGACCGCTCTGAGGTTTGATTTGGTTCAAATCATGAGCAAAATATTTCATGCCATCAGACCATCAAAATTTACATTTTACCACCCGTGCCCTCTCCCTCGCCAAACAAGATTTCTATTATTTGACACTCAGTTTCTCTTGCATTCTGATAAACCAGGTTGAATGACACGTGTAAATGTGTATCGATGTTACAGCAATATATTTAAGTGAACGAAATATGAAATCGACTAACCCCTATTTTGTTGTTTATGTCTCGGTACGGTAACCAGTTTTCGCCATCGTTACTGTAGGCCAAAGTGTAGTGATTTAAGACATACCAAACGGTCTTGTCATCACTCTTCGAACCCTTTAAGAAATCTCTCCAATCAGGATGAAAGAGGAACCGTGAAGTAGAAATCCCCGTCACGTTGGTCATCATCCGGAAATCCACCTGCAGCCATGGGTCAGGATCGGTTTCAAGTGGCACCCATCCAGGATAACGTTCTGGATCGACCTGTTTGTAAGTAAAACCCTCAACATGTTGAAATCTTAAGGGTTTCTCGTGTCCGTTGTAGTGGATGTCCAATTGCCGTGCGAAGTGCGGCGCCGTATCCTCATTTACGTAAGAGGACGCTGTGATTTGCTCGTTGTCGATTCTCAAGTCCTCCATACCCAGTGATTTGAGGCACGACGACATCTCTAGAACACGAAAGAAATACAATGGAAGTCTTTTAAATATATAAAACTATTTATATTTTTGCAAGTCGTTGTAATGAGAAGGTTTACCAGACTTGACATATTTTTAAATATATGTACATAGGACACAATAAAGAGAATTTTGCATTGCTCATGGTAATGGCAAACTCGATAAACACCGGAAAAAAATTAGGTGACTTTCTTCAAGTGCTAGGTCCAGTGATAGTGCAATGGAACCATAAAGGAATTAACATTCTGAAATGTCATATTTTCAGTAATGTCATCTATGGGGGGGGGGGGTGACAGCAATATAAAAACAATATCTTAAACACTCCCCAAAATATTTAAACAAATGATCGTCTGGCTAAAAAAAGATATCTCACTATATAATGCTATAAGCCTATGTGTTATTGTCTGAACGGATATCTTACCATCATGAATTTCTAGACCTTGCCGTTAGGCTCGGCCAAAATCTTACTCGCAATGTTAGCCTTACACCTTATTGCGACATGTCATCTTACGACTAAAATTGTAGGGCTAGCTGTTGTTACATTTCAAAATATTAATTGAATAAAGTGACCTGCCGAGGAAAAGACAGGGCACTACAGCAGACTTTAAAATACCGTTCAGAGGCCCTGTTTGATACAACCATGAATAAATCAGCTAGTAAGAAACAGTACGTGATGCTACATTCTGTAGCAAGGTTGCATTTCTTTCATGAGAGGCTGGTCGAGAATATTTTTTAAAAAGTACTGTGTACCCTTTACAAAACGGTATTCTTCTGTGGCCACATCCCAGTGCTAGGGAGAATTAAGAGCACAGTTGTGTACCAGCTGTGTACCTCACGGCCCTGTTACAGGGTATATTTTTCCACAGCCCTGGTACACTGTTGTGAAAGAATGTGCCTGTTGCATGGATGTGGAATACCATCTTTGTGTCACGACTGCTTTGCACATTCAAGTATCATAGCTGTTTACTGCACACCTAGCACACAGTTAAGTTATGCACATACATGTAACAGTTGTGTTGGAATAATACCTGTATCAACACTGGCATAGCTGGTGCATGGCTATGGGAAATACCTACGTTACAGTTATGCTCACATAGCTTGTACATGGCCGTAGAAAATACCTACATTACAGCAATGTTGCCATAGCTTGTACATGACTGTAGGAAAAAAACTTGTGTACGTTGATGTTATAAAAAAAACTTATGTTGCATTTCTATTTTTAAAATCAATATTACATTGACAGTTACACATCTGTCAAACCTAGGTATGTTACACCTATATTGTGTTGGCCAGAGCTGTTACAGGGATAATGTACACATAGCTGGTACAGCCCCGTGCACAACCCTGACCTAGGTATGTAAATATTACAGGGCTGTGCTAGGTTCCCGACCCTGACGATGTGCAAGTAATAAAAAACCGAAAATTTATGCAAATTAAAAAAAATACTCAAGGGTGCCAGGGTGGCACCCGGTGGATTCTTGTTCAGGACACCCTGGAGAACAAATATCAACCATAAAACCTTCCCTCTAACACAATGCACGGTTATGTTAAAAAATGCCATCTGGCAACTGGACTAGAATGTGTGATCATTAAAAAACTTACGAACATAGATTGAAAAGAAATGAAAGTTGTTTCTCATTCTACAAACTACAAAATAATTCAGTGATTGTATATATACCGTAAATTAGGCGGTGAGTAAATGCCAAAACATAGCTGTACTATATATTAAAACTCTAGGCAATGTATTTTGATTTCGGGATGGTTTGTAAAATTGCCTCGAAAGTCTACTGGAATAGTTGGGTATTGTATTCCTTGATTAGAACAACGGCATCGTGGATTCAAATAAATTTATTGTTTTGTCTAAATTATAGTCTGTAGATAAATTTGTCTCACCTCAAACGTATCGCCCGATGGAAATTGTTATTATCGGACAATAGCAAGTATATAACAAAGTTGCAGTTACCTTTCCTTAATTACTATAGAGGTAGTGTGTTCGACGGTTCAGTTAGTTACAACAGATTTTGAAGATATAATTGAACAGACTGTTCTGTAGACAAAACAGTGTCCTTGGCTATAGCTTACTATTGCTCACCACTCACCTGGGGTATCTTTAGGAGCACAGAACACGTGACTATAACGCACTGATTCCTCCGTGGCATCTGCAATCATATATGCGTTCACATGTGGGCAATTCGGACCTTTCTCTGTTCGGGTAAACCACCTGATGTGTCCGTCTGTCCATAGATAGTCGCATGTCTCCAAACCGAACCGCCATGCCGTTCGTACCTCTCGGAATGTCCCCAACTTTGCATCAACATGACTACAGAGGCTACGCACGACATCGTAAATAGTAGGCCCATTAACAACAAAAGCGTTACCTATAATTATAAAGAAATAGCTCCATTTTGTATAACTATATAGTTAGATATGGAGACTTGTTTCTTAGTATTGTATACCATGGAGACCAATGAATAATCTAATCTCGTGTACGTAGCTGTATACACAACACGGTTATAAAAGTAATGATTTTGTATTTTGCGGTACGGACACTAAAATCAGTGCCTTCATTGACCAGGACAGGTCGAATTGCTCACCAAATATAATCATTCACAAGACACGCCGTGAAAGAACGCGTGGTGATTGCTGTGACTGATTTAGTATACGACCTGCTAGCTTCTGCCTCCATATGTGAATATTTAATGAGCACTGCCATGTACAGATGTCGCGGCAAATCAAACTAATAAAAACCAAGCTTTAAAAATATATATATTTGTCAATTGAAATACAAGATGAAAAACGCTTGATATAGAGATAGAGAAAATTGACTGTTGGTTACAACATAATTAAAAAAGAACGGTTATGTTTAGAACAAAGCATTTGATTCTGATGTCATGCTTGTAAACGAATACACAGGATATGAAATTATTCGCATTGCATGCTGGTACACCAACACTCTGAAATACGTCTACACGTCTACTTACTCAATTCGCAATGCTTGCCGGTATACCCAATCAAGCAAATACAGGTGTAGGTTTCGATCACGTTGATACAAGTACCCCCATTTTCACATGGCTCCTGCCAGCAATACTGCGGTATTGTACCTGAAAGGAGACACGTAAATTTGTATAGACAGACAGACAGACAGACAGACAGACAGACAGTCATACACGTGTATTTATTCGCCAATCTGTACAAAGTCATGCAGATGCCCAAAGTCACTCACATAACGAATACAGACTCTCTTCCTTCATTCTGTTCTGTTTTAACGACATTAATGCTTAACGTTCATTGACATTAGCTTACTCTAGAATGGCCAGTGACCTTTTTATTAAAGAGGTTCATATCACCACTCATATCACATACATGGTTGCGCATGCGTAGTTAGGTGTCGTTAATTTAAAGGAATACAAGTTGAGTTTATTCGTTTTGGGCCATAAATTCTGCTGCATAGCTAAAAAGGTACTTGCACAGCATACTAATTATTGAAGCGTACTTAATCATTACTAAGTTAAAACTTTCAAACGATTCGATGACGTAATTTATGATACTTATACAAAATGGCGAGGAAATGCCCACTATACGTATTCCACTGTTCTTACAACACTAAGAGATAAAGGGTGAGATCAATAGTTCAATGTAGAATAAAAAAACTAAATTCTTTTTACTTTGGGGTGGGGGCGGGTGTGCAATTTTAGTTCTCATCCTACAAAAACGATTTTGTAAACCTGAATACAACTATTTCTTTTTTTAAATGTCGTCAAATTAGAAATGGGCCTCACTATACGCCCTCTTTGTATTCATAGCTCTATATACTAACTAAATTCTGATTTGAAATTGATTGTGTGGTCTGAAATGTTTTTTTTTTTCAATTTTGGCCAATTTAGTTAAAAGAGGGGTGGGTGGTCAGAGGCCTAAGTAAGAGAATATATTTTTTATTATACATTGGACTATTGATCTCGCCACTAAATAAAGTGTCATATAAGGCAATGCATCGACAAATATACAGTAATTGCTTAATCCAGAGGGCTTGTAATGTAAGTATTTTTGCCTGAGTAAAATGCATTCAGCTTGTGCCACTTTTAAGAAACAAAGCGGTATATACATATTGCTTGTTGTTGTCTTACTTGGGAATTTCCTTGTGTATACTTCAAACTCAAAGAGACGTAGTTGAAGCGGGTAGGTAATACTTCTTAAGAAGAACACGAAGCGTCCTGGGTCTTCATCACAGAAAACATAGATCCAATAAAAGAATCCAGCACGTTTGTCAATAATGATGTCGTCAGTTCCGGTGGCTGATTCTAGTATGGCCTTCACTAACTTACCGCCACACTTGTTTCTTGACCAGTAGTCTTTGATGGTAAATTCTCCTAGATCTATGAAATTGTCTTGGAGTATCATCACTACGAATGGGATGAGAAATATCAGTACACTCGTTAAAGATAAAACTTTGCATAGTACTACTTTTTAACAGACGTGTGAGCAAGCCTTGATATGATATCATTCCCTTATATTTTTCTTTGTTCAGCCAAGGAAAAGTCGAGTCACATAAGGGGCCTTAACACCACGAGTCGCTCGCTCGATAAGTTCTGGCTGAATGAATACAAATACTGGGGAATAATTATACCTCTTCAGGCATAATTTATGAAAATCGGGGAAAATATTTGTGATTCGGAACATTTTGTGACTCATGTTTCGAGCATCGCAGAAATAGTGACATAGACATGGCCATGGGTTGCCGTGACGACCAGGGCATCCCATTTTTTCAATTCAAAGACATTAAGTTGGTTTGTATATAGTTTAACATTGAGAAGTAGAGATGAGAAGATATGTTTATTTAAACGCGCGCGCATACATACATACATACATACATACATACATACATACATACATACATACATACATGCGCACGCACATACATACATACATACATACATACATACATGCATACATACATGCGCACGCACATACATACATACATACATACATACATACATACATACATACATGCATACATACATGCGCACGCACATACATACATACATACATACATACATACATACATACATGCGCACGCACTTACATACATACATACATACATACACATACATACATGCATACGTACATACATACACACATACATACATTCATACATACATACATACATACATACATACATACATACATACATACATACATACATACATACATGCGCACGCACATACATACATACATACATACATACATACATACATACATACATACATACACATACATACATACATGCATACATACATACATACATACATACATGCGCACGCACATACATACATACATACACACACATACATACATACATACATACATACATACATACATGCATGCATACATTCATACATACATACACACACATACATACACACACATACATACATACACACACATACATACATACATACATACATACATACATACATACATACATACATACACACACACATTCATACATACATACATACATACATACATACACACACACACACACAGACACACACGCATGCATGCACGCACGGACCCACGCACGCACGTACACACACACACACACACACACACACACACAAACAAACACCCTCAAACATTCAACATTGCAGTGACCACACATATCACTGACATTATCGACACTGGAACACATTCACAGTGAGGAACCAATCTCTGCTTTTTTTATCCTATTTACACATAGTACATGGAATATATGCGAACGTTTACAAATGTTTTTTGACCATTTTATGTTAAATAAAGAGGATACTTTAAATGTCGAGTGTAATTTGTACTCAAAGATTATCTTTAGTGGTTGTCAGCTAATTCAATAAGCGTACTCATAAAGTGTTCATTGCTAAGCCACACTTCGATCCCATGTGTAAACATTCGTCAACTAGCTTAGGTTAAGAAGGAATTCCTTCTTGTCATCAAGTCAGACCACAAGTCTTATTTTTACTGAACTCGATATTTCTATTTTCTAATCTCGAATGTATGCTCATGGTATATGCCCTGTAAGACCTAATAAAAAAAATGTGTGGTTCAGATTATGCTCAATCTTAAAATTATTTAAGATTATTTTTTAAGATTATTTTTTAAATTATTTTTATTATTTTTTTAATCATTTAAGATTATTTAAGATTATTTTTTTTTCTGTGTGAGTGTCTAATTCAGGTTTTCCATTGTTTTCCAAAATGGTCTCTGTGTTATTTATTACTTCCTATCAGATGTACAGCCATTACAGATTGGAAGAACCGTTTTATATTGTCTTTGTAACTTAATGTCAGTTTCCACATCCACTATTTTTCGTTAAACTTCCCAGTTGAAAAAGTAAAAAAAAAAAGTTTAGGGTTGGTAGTGAAAAACTAGGTGGGGTCGGGTAACCGGAAACAAACAATTATTTTTTGTAGGTCTAATGGGTATACGTACTTTCCTTTTCGTGAATACAAAAGCGAACCAGGTAGATATCGTACGACTGGTGTAAGTCGACCACGAGATTGTAAAGACCAATGTCCTTCTGCGGATTGTAATCTGCGCTCGAGTATGCATCACAGTCCGTTCCTTGTTCAAAGTCCCAGAATGTCATTACTTGTTCTCGAATGAGCTCCGATTTCGGTAATACAGGCTGGCCCTCCCAGCTGATTTTGGTCGAAACGTTCGACGTTGCATCAGGTGGGAAGCGTCCATCCACTGTGCTCCATCCGTTGCCCCATGAAAATTGTACAAACTTGTTGAGGGCAACATTGACCAGTACTGCAAGATACAAGGCTCGTCTGTATTTAAATTTGAACGCAACTTCAGTACAGGAAATAAAACTATTTTTTTTATTAAACCACTCGAATTATGAGTGATTGCCAGTATTCTCAACTACTGATTGGCGAAATATGATCCCATTTCTGTGTTTTTTTTCTAATCACAAATGTCTAAAACACATAGCTGCCGAATCTCCTGTTACCTAACTGCAGTTGAAAACATTTTAAGTTGCGTCTATCCATGTAAATTTCATTGTTTCTCTCATGATCTGAATACTGAGAGAAGAAGACATCAAACCATTCCAGAAAACTTAAGTTATTGTAACTTCTGTAGCTTAGACAATGTTTCCGTTACAGAAAGCGAATATCATTGCTTAACATTCTGCCTTCGATATGATGAATTGAGAAGGAAATTCCTCCATATGTATAAATCAATTCATATGATAAATTTGTATCACTTGTAATCTCACAAAATGTCACAAAGTTAAATGAGCTGGCATGTTTCATTCTTTCAAAATGAGAACATAAGTTTCATACAGTACTTCCAGTATCTTTGCTGAACTGTTTATTTTGTGTCGTGTAAGCTCTTTGGGCTTGTGGCCTTTATTGTAAATGAACTATCAATTTGGAAACAATATTTTCGTCTGCCATATAACATTGCAAACTTGTTGGTCAAACAATTTCCTTTCACTAAGTAGCAGTGTGAATAGCCTGTGTTTTTTGGTAGAGGAGTGATTAAACTGCCTCCCCAGGGCGGAGTTTGAGTCATAGCCTGGGTTTGAATACATTTGCCACTCTAAGCAGGCTGTTTGTTGTGCTGACAGTGTCTTTCACAGCTTCACAACTTGCTATGATAGCTACTCAAACTGATTACCTTTACCACACACACACAACCACTATCAGAATATCCTATGTTTAATTTTACATAGCAGTATTGTATTTAGATTACATGTAGATTACCACATGTACACTTCATGGGTTGGGTACTTGTAGGGGATCACAGTTACACGTACACTTCATGGGTTGGGTATTTGTAGGGGATCACAGTTACACATGGACACTTTATGGGTTGGGTACTTGTAGGGGTCACACTTACACATGTATACTTTATAGGTTGGGTACTTGTAGGGGTTGCAGTTACACATATACACTTCATGGGTTGGGTATTTGTAGGGGGTCACAGTTACACATGTACACTTCATAGGTTGGGTACTTGTAGGGGTCACAGTTACACATGAACACTTTATGGGTTGGGTACTTGTAGGAGTCACAGTTACACATGTACACTTCATAGGTTGGGTACTTGTAGGGGGTTGCAGCTACACATGTATACTGTTACATCTATAGTGACTTCATTTGCATAAATAAACAATTTGGTGTACATATGTAATCACTGCCCAATGTGACCAATCATAGACCCTACACGGGTCTATAGACCGATCAGCTTATGGGAATATTTTCAAATTACATCACCCAATTCATATAGATTTGATAACAAGTTGAGCAGACGACAATTATGAAAGTCACATTTAGCGCAGTAAACAGTCTGGTGAGTAAGAGTGTTGTTCCTTCTGAATCTATGAGCGAACACTTCGCGAGCACTCCGGTTTCCTCTAAGCTTCTCTAACATTCTCTGAACCCAGGATAGGACAGCCGTCATTAGATTGCACAAGTGACATGCACTGATGAACCTACACAAATTATCCAAAATGACTAGCTATAGATTACAGACGATGTAGACTGTACTAACAGTCGTTGGCAAAGCTCCATATATTCCACTAAGTGGGTTCACCCCCTCCCTCTAACAAAAAAATGGAATTACATACAAGGATGGTATTGTCATAATTTTTCTACTAAAATGCAACTTACCCTTGTTATCATTTAGTGGGTTAAAACATCTAGTTAACTGCGATGAATCCAAGTCATCCCAGCAACAACCCACCGTCTCACAACCAGTCTCCGTGCCATATAAGCCTTGACTGCATCGTTCTCGATCGTGTTTCTTCATCCAGCATTCTATAGAGAAATTGGAATGTGGCACCTTCCGTGATTACGTCCGTTATCCGGGGGGGGGGGGGGCTAACAGGAGACATCTAACTGCATGTTTGCAGTGTATTATTAGATGTAGCCTTATTTTATGTGAACAATTTATAGCGAATAGTGTAAATTTACCTTCAGTTTTCAGGGTCTTTAGGAAGCATTTATTTTTTTATGGCCGGGGTTGGGCCGACGGTTTTTTTTGTTTGTGTTCTAGTGAAATTTACTGACCCCCTTTTTTCGAAACATCCCACCCCATCCTTACCTTTTGATGATACAAAACATACCATTTTGATAAACCTGCTAAGTAATGCTGCATTGATTAGAGTTACATTACAAACTCTTCATATTTCATGAGTGATTTCTGTACAAAAAGCTGTGGCCTTTGTAAGGAGAAATCTGACATTTCCCATTTAGTTCTAATAAGGGGCGAGATCAATAGTTCAATGTAGGATAAAAAATAAATTCTTACACTTAGGCCTCGGACACCCTACCCCTACCCCTCACCCCACCCTCACCCCCACCCCAGCCTCTTCTAAGTAAATTAAATCTGGCCAAAATTGACGATTGCTTCAAACCATACAATCAATTTCAAATCAGTATGTAGTCATTGCAGATCACAATTCGATTTTATCCTATTCTCAGTTGCCTCCCCTGCCTCAAACTATGTCTACAAATATTAGCATTAAATGTGGGTTGACTTACTTTGATTTTCAGTCCATAGAGCCTCGGTATAGCAGGACAAACACAATATCACAAACTCCAAAACTAGTATCATTATTTCTCGCACTTGTTCAACTGTAAGAAGACAATCAAATCATACCATTCAACATTATTTTTGTATAGAATGATAAAAAACATTCAGAATGAATAAAACATACATACATACATACACACGTACATACATACATACATACATACATACATACATACATACATACATACATACATACATACACACACACATACCTACCGCAGACAGGCAGGCATGTATGCATGCGCGCGCATGTATGTATGTATGTATGTATGTATGTATGTATGTATGTACGTACGTATGTATGTATGTGTGTATGTATGCTTGCATGCATGCATACATGCATGTATGTATGTATGTATGTATGTATGTATGTATGTATGTATGTATGCATGCACGTATGTACGTATGTATGTATGTATGTATGTATGTATGTTTGTTTGTTTGTTTGTTTGTTTGTTTTATTCATTCTGAATATTTTTTTATCATTTTATACAGAATGAATGTTTAATTTTGGTCAGTCATTTCATGATCTCACACAGAATGTTCATAACTCAAAAAAGCTGACTTGCTTTAAATAAATAGTCATGAATATTTAGTGGACATGTGTGATAAATATTCACGTCTGCTAAGAACCATTGGGTTATATATAGCGTTCTACAGAACGAACAATAGAGGTAGAAAAAGAATTAAGCGTTACTTGGCAACGGAACAAAAATTATGTTAATATGTGAAATCAGGAAATGAATCATCAGCACCAAATGTTCATCTTTATTTCCTGGAGTAGATTACCCCTTTAATGTATTGTGTGCCTACAGGTATATAGTGGCCACCTGTCTTGAAAATGAAACAACTGTAGCTCGTGTATTATATGTTTCTTGCTAGAATGAAATTTAGGGTTCGCTTCCAAGAAATGTTTTGACTATATGGGTTTCATTACTAAATATATTTTTATTTTCAAAAAAAAGACAGAAGAAGGTGGCCCTGTTAGGATGAGCCTCGTCTTCCCAAGGGTCAATGTATATATACGTCGCTATCAAGATTTCAACTTGGGATTGGAAGTAAGGACGACTTCGAACTTTTGCTATCTGTCCATCGAGTCACTTATATTGTCTATATATATATATATGTATGTACAATACAGTAAATACATTACAAACCATAAGTTATGATAAACAACAATAAAAAGTAGTGAAACAATTAGTACTCCTTTAAGTGAATGTTGTATATCTAGTAGTTTGTAGTATATATATGGTCTGACACTGTTTGTACATATCTAGGCCTAACTACCTAACTAGGTGACATACGAATGTTAAATTACAAACATGCTCACTTCTCAGCGTGTACAGTGACTGCACAAAAAATTAAAACCAAGTTATACACATCATAATGTGTAAACTAACAGAGGAAATGTACCCCAAACACATTAAAAACGGAACACTAACTGTTATCTATATACAGTGCACTGCATGTTACGGTTCAGTGGTTCTGGTTGATACAGCCACGCAGAAACCAATATAAGATGTCATGCTACACTTTAAGATAGCAAAATTATTGCAAATTCTTGCTCCATTTTACTTAGATACTGCAACTAGATGTTGACACGTAGGAGCAAATGTCTCAATGTCTGCGTTTGACATCTGCACAGTGGCACATTACAAAGGCAAACGAAAGTGTAACATGTACACTTTCTTATTGATTTCTGCATGGCTGTATCGAACAGAGCCAGTGTACACTACTGTGCAACGCTCTAGAATAAGCAAAAAAACACGTTCGGAAAAAAGTAAACAACTGCAGTTTCAAAGTGGTGAAGATTAAAAAATATTTTATGAGATATGGCAGAAAAAAGTTTGTTTTATTTAACAGTTTCACTGCATGCCGCTGTTAGATATTCTAGTCTAAGAGTATGTTCATTGATAGAATTATTAACGTGATTTTAATCAAAGCGATGGGAATTCTTTAGAATTGCAATTTATTTCGAGACATCTAGTCTGCTACGAAAGCTATTCAGAAGCAAACAACATAGATATGTTTTATAATCATTCGCAAATTCTGTGTTTTCCGATATGAATCATGATTCCTGCCCTAAAGGAAAAAACATACACGAAAGTGCATGTTGTAATTTATTTATGCGCTGTTATTTTCTAAAAATTTGGTTTCAAAGGTATCACTAACAATTCAAATAATACATATACTGCATAATCTTGATTCCTCACTAGTATAGGCTTTACAGCAACAGTGAAAACTCTCTGGGACACGTTTTATATCTGTGACTGTGTTGATTTTCAATTGGTCACACAGAAAAACTATACATTGCATGCATTTATGACAACAGTCAACACAACCCCTGCATACATAGTTTGTGGCAAATGTTATGATTTGGATTACTATTTACCAGTAAGGTGTCTGTCACACAAAAAATCAAAGAAATAGTGCAGCGTTGAGACAAATTAAGGTGAAGTATATAAACAGTCAGTTTGAAATATCAATCCCATATTCAGAGTTGATTCCCAACTACCGGGTTCGTACGATCCTAGTAGCAAACATAGACATTACCATCCCGGTCTATGCTAAGCTTAACTACTGTTACAGTATCGTATGGTACAAAAAAGGACAATTTTAAACTCATCCCGTTCTCAACACTAGTGTAGAATCCACTACCAACCCAATACCTCTAGCTCAAACACCGTTATGAGCTGGTTACGATAAAAAAAACCATGAAAATAAACACTGGACAAATTGCAATGATACAAATTTGAAACTCACTTACCTTTTTGTTGATAAGGTTAAATAGCCATACCTTCTTCAGAAAGACGAAAACAAGACATTTGTCATACGAAATCAGTACGTCGCAAGTGTGCATCAGAAAATGATAGAAATAGCACAGCAGATGGTACAAAGGTATGGGTGTGGTCGTTTCCGGTTAAAAATTTAGGTGCGGTGAAGAAATCACAAAGAAACGGAACCCTATAATACTGTTGACCATGTTCCATCAGAAAAGCTCTATTATTCATCTAAAAACAATTTTTAACGTCGCTTCTATAAAATGCTCCTTTTTGATATAATAAACGTATCTTTTCTTTCACCTGTGTAAAGAAGAATCACACACTGGAAATATCACATAATACTTGACTTTTTAAATTATGACCTTTCAAGACAATTGAGTATTACAATTTTCTCGAGGAAGTGAAAGAGTATCTTCTTTCATATGGAGACTTTAACTAAATACTGGTCTCCTATCAGCACAAAGCCTTCTATTGGTACTGTTCTCTAGCCATTTTACAGCCCGTGTCAAGTTACCGTTCACCAATTCTGTTTGATACAACTTAACCAGGCAGATACAAAACTAGTAAGACATTGCACATTTTACACTCAGATGGCAAAATTGCAAAATCTTACAACATTTTCTCTGTTATGAAATACAAGCTAGACACAGACATGTGGGCACCACTGTTTTGATGTGTCTATTTGATGTCTACTATTATACAAAATGTCACAAGAAATTGTATTCATTCAATCTGACTATCTTAAAGGGGAATACCACTCTGTTGCATATCATTGCAGTTGGCAAAAATAATATGTTCAATTTACACACTGAATATTCATGAGCCCTGAGTGCCTACATCCTTCAGTGTAAAACACCACTCATTGTGCAAGCATGACTATATCATTTTTGCTGACTCCTATGATGCAATGTCCCACAGCAAAGATACCCTATAAAGGCATAAGATCAACTTGATTGTTTTGCAGTACTATTAATTGTTGGTGATGTAGAACGAGGAAGTGGTTCTCCAGAACCATATGGTTTATGAAATTGACTTCATTTCCTGAAGTGGCATACCCCATTAATGTAGTTCTGATTGGTTTCCGCATGATTCTAAAAAACAGAGCCGATGAACGATAACAGGAAATGAGCTGTATGTGTTTATAGAGGTAAATGACTCTTTATTCAAATATAAAATACTTGATATCTTAACATCTGTCACTTATTCACCCATCCATCCATACATCCATCCATACATCCATACATACATACATACATACATACATACATACATACATACATACATACATACATACATACATACATACATACAGACAGACAGACAGACAGACAGACAGACACATCCATCCATCCATCCATCCAGCCATCCATCCATCCATCCATCCATACATACATACATACATACATACATACATACATACATACATACATACATACATACATGTACATGTATGGATACATACATACATACATACATACATACATACATACATACATACATACATACATACATACATACATACACACACACACATACATACATACATACATACATACATACATACATACATACATACATACATACATACATACATACATACATACATAGTAAATAGTATCAAACTCGTAGAATAGAGTGCTCGATGCATGGGTAAGGAGGGCGGGAATAATCAAAGTAAGTTGGTTGGAACTTGAGGTGCACCTCAAGTTCCAACCAACTTACTTTGATTACATACATACATACATACATACATACATACATACATCGAAAAGTACACCGATATCTTGGGTATAGAATATCACGTTTTGCTTATACGAACAGATGTCACTCACCAATGAATACAGCCATAGGGTAAGGCGTCGTTCCTATTCTCAACACAGCATCCAAATGGTATATTATTTACATCAATTCTCACATTACAAGGACTGCACATGTGTCTATGTTCATCAATTGCACAGCCCCACTTTATTATTGAACAATTTCGTCTACCGATTTCACAAAGTACAGCTACATTACTAGTCTGTATTCAGACACATATTATGATTTTGTCGTATTCCTAAAAATCCTTCTGAAATATATTTTATTTAGATACTATAAATTGTGTGCAAATACATAACCTATAACATACGGTAGTAAGCATGTATTGTACTATACAGAATATGCTGCACGCACTACTAACTCACTGAGGATTCGAACCCATATTATATAATCTAGCGTCTGTACTATCTCCTCCAAACCTCCCCCCAGTGGTTAACCAGGCATCTAGGTTAAAGACGTTCCATGGTTCTTGACTTCATGGAATGCCCACACCAGGCTACGTTTAATTCTATTAATTTCAGCGACAATAGTATTAAAGATAAATTACAAAACAAGTCCAGGCGACTTTTGACAGTCTGCCACATTACTAGCAGTTCTTATCCACTTTAATACGATCATGTAGTACCGGTATATTTACGAACGAAAAAAGATTGTTCATCAACATTTTTTCCATCATGGAATTCTCATACCTCGCTTCTGTGCTTTTCGAACAGAGATAAATTTACAATCGAAAACATTCAGACCAAATTTTACACTAACTAGTAATATCGTATTGATTTAGTTATTATTTAATCTTGGGAAACAACCTTTCAACGGCCTTTCAACTTGATCACCAGTCCTGTATTCCCAACCGAGTCCTGAACTCCAGAAGGTATGCTGAGACAGTAAATAAGTGTCACAATGCCACTTTTCATAACGTCGAAGACTTTCGACACTCACTATATGAACACAGCAATTTTTATTTCAAATCTATGCATTCATCTTTTAAATTATTTTGAAAAGTTTTTACCTGCCTCTGAAGGTCAATACTAAACTAATTAAGAAATACCAAAATAACAACAAATAACAACAACAAAAAGTCTTATTAAACCTGGATTATTTAGAAGTGGCCACGGAGCAGATCGAAGCTCCTAGTCTCAGACCTAGCTGTTGCCTTCAGCTAGCCAACTTCAAAAGGAAAATGAATCCATAATTTTATTTCATTAAATTCTTATAAACGTAAAATATACAATACTCAAATGATTGGGTGATAAATAATCAGCACCATAAATGACTAACACGGAAGTGTTGCCGTCTCCTTAAGTCAATGCAAATGATATTGACAAATATGAAAACTAGCTAAACAATGTGATCACGTCATTGTTCTTCCAACTGTCTGTAATTAGTCATTATTTGACATCAACGATCTTTTAATAACTTAATGTTGTCATCTTAGAAGAATACTATTCGCGATATGCAAACATTTGTTTTAAGTATTAATTCATGACAGCTGAGAGTTCACGGTGACCTTGCAAAATATCAAAACTTAGGGAATATTAAAAAGTTGTATTCTCTCATCCGTAACACTGTCACCTTCTCCCAAAGTGTGGCGTCCCCATCACACATTAAAATATTCAAAATAATTGCCATTCATAAATGAAACACTTTTTATGATTTTGTAAATCGATAGAAAAGGAGAAAAGTACACACAATTAAAGAAATTAAACTTGGAATAATATGGATGTGTGCTCATTTCTTGAACAGCAGTCTGATTTCTAGACAGGCAGTTTACTTTTAAAGATTGGAATTGCAGCGATTATCTTTTTCAACTTTGACGATAATGCGAGTGGTTATTCAAGAAGTACCTTTAGAGTCATCTATCATACAGCTCCTCTATCATACATCGTCTGACCAGACTATACAATCTGTCAATCACTCACACAGCCGTGCCTATCTTTTACCCAGATAAAAATGAAACCCTTTTGAATTTTGACTTATAAAATATATCATACAGGTACTCTTCAATGACAACTCAAAATCGTGAAATAAATGATAATTTCATTAAACAAGTGATGTCATTCTTTTTTGTGAAAAAACAACAACTTTACGTCGTGTACGATTGAAAAAAAGTTGGACTAGCAGTTATCATACGGGTTTTTAGCATTTGAGGCATTTCAGAAATTCTTGCAGAATTTGAAAGGAATTTTTGCATAGACAATAATACAGCTCATTTAGGTCGGATCTCTGTTTTACACTCAAATTTGAATTCAAATATTTATCTTGTACTGCAGCTGAGAGTTCACGGTGACCTCGCAAAACATCAAAACTTAGGGAATATTAAAAAGTTGTATTCTCTCATACGTAACACAAGAACTGCCATTTTCACTATTTCCGAGTCATTGCTACTACTCAGAAAAAATGGCGTTGGTATTAAATCCAACCTATGAGAACACTCACAAATGATCTTAATAATTACTGGATGAATCAGGATGACTTAGCTAACGATATCAGAAATGGGGCTAAATATATTTCTATTTTGATTGACGGCGACACTGATAGAGCTATGCAGGAGTGTGAAATAGTCTACATGCGACGTGTAGACAAACCGACTTGTAAAGCTTTGGTGAATTTAGTGGGACAGAAGGAAGTTCAACACGCACATGCTGATGGTGGTGCGACAAAAACTATATGTGACAAAGTTGATGAAAGTTGGAAGCAGAACCTTATAGGATTTGGAGCAGATGGTGCGTCTGTCAATCTCGGTCGAAACAGGAATGTATACATTTTACCCAGGGACGAAGTAGGGCAATAATCCAGTATCACTTCACTGTATTAAAGTTGTTAAACTGTTACGATGCTTCCCATGAAGTATGTAAACTTTCTGATGCAAAATAGCAATGTTACGAGGGTTTGAATTTCGTATATTATTTGCCGTGGAAACAGATGTACATATACCGGGTATGTAGGGGATCATGAAAGCCGAGTGAAGTCGACGACGACAAGCTTATATTATGTAAACTGGCATTTTTCTTTCCGGATTTATCATATCCATGACAACGTAACGTTCTATTCAAATAGACTGACAATTTGTCATCCTTGCTGACAATTGTTGAAAACCCAGTTCAACGTCCTACCCAAGATAATAGTACACAAGCAGTGATTGCATTGCCCAGTTAACGTTTATAATGAGAGTTGAACGACAAAATTACCTCAGGCAAATCATGATCTGATAGTGATAGTGATAGGTTTACAATTATAGTTCAAGTCACTCTATTCACTTTACAAGATAGCATAGTATGCTTCATATTATATTATATTATATTCTTTGCAATATTTTATTTTGCCCCAAGGAAGTGAAAATAATGTGTTTTGCAAGAGTCTGAAATATTATATACTTTGATAAAAAAAGTAGAAAATTGATGAAAATGTATTCTGTGTTATTCTAGTGCCCATCAAACACTTGCTCACTGTTCAAATGTTTTGTATGAAAGCGAAAATGATTTAATGACGTCATGTGTTTATTTAAATTAAGGTAGCCTTGTAGATGTGTGTAGAAGTAAGTGACATGGTTATAAGTATCTCAACACAGTTTGTAAATCTAAATTATTTCCAGCTTCTTACTCACAGTTCAAATATGTTATGTATTTCTCCTTAATTGTATTTTGAGCAAATGCTAGTGTTTTTGTTAAACCATTTCAAATACCACTGTTTGTGACACCGCCAAGAAAATTGACCTACATTTTCCATTTTATGTCTGATATTTTATGTCATTTGCCTGTCCGATTTACATTGAAAGGATTAAGTGGAAACTCAGACCACTAGACTGAGGTTGAAGGCATATCAAATGTTATTTGAGGGGAGGGAAGTAATGCTAGAAAACCTGATTGAATATGAACAATAATAAATAAAAATACTAGCTATAAGACAACATGATACCGTTAATAAAGTTTGTAGAAGACATATCTGTCTTTTTACTCAAGAAAATTAGACAGAAAATGTACTTCTATTTGCGAACCCATCAATTCAGGCTTTATACCATCTTTGACTTGAAATTGTCCACTTATCTAGCTCTTTGATGGCATATACACAGGAATTACTATATCAAATTTCATATCCAAATGTCGAGCAGAAAGCTCTGAACAATGTGATTATCATCCATTTCAAACGTTGCATCCCGTAAATGATTAACCACCATGTAATGTATGAAGCTACATTGGTATATTATGTCTTGTGGTTATATAGGTAGAAGACAATAGGCTAATTTAACACAACAGAATCATCATGTCCATATGAAGTGCGGAAATGAAAGGTAAGTGGCTCATGATAACCATGATCCGATGGCCTAGCCATGTAATCGACACCTAAATTGTGCTCTTTATATCAGGAAATTGCTTCCCTTGTGTTGAAATAATTCGTCTCTGTATGGTCGACATAGACAGCTGACAAACGTTCAATAATGGTAGCTTTGCAGTGTGTGATACATTATTAATGAGAATCACAAGCATACAATCAACGCCTACTTTCTTTATTAAATGCTGCCTGCGATTGCTACATTGTATGATCTGACTACACAAAAGTCTTATAAACTTGGTGAAATCTTAACGTCTAGCTGAAGAAATCTAATTAACATGATGTTAACATGAAGTCTGTGAGTTTAATTAAGGTTTATCTAGTTTTTGTATGATGTACGAGTGATAATAAGCAACAACCCCAATTTTAAATATTAATGTGATCGTTTCTGAGTTTTTAATATATATTTTTATCAAACTTTGTGATGGTTATTAAAGTAAGTGGTGTGTTCCATTCCACCAACAGGTACATTGCATTGTTTTAAAATACATAAACTTATGCTACTAGTCAAGTGAAATTTGTAAACAGTAGTTAATATACACAAAAGTAAGACACAAAGTTCTATTGTTGTTACTGGAGCTTAAGGCACATTATCAAACATCATGACCAGATAATATTGCCAATGCATTCATGAATGTGTACAATTAATTACTAGTATCACGTAAAAACGACAAGACGACCTTTGACCCAAACCGTTCAATCATCGTTGTGAACTTGGACGCGGACGGCGACGAAGAAGACCTTGATATGAAGGTGGCGCAGCTAATTCACTCCGGACTTGAACTTCCTGATGTTCAGATTGACCATTGTTGTAGAATGCGTCCTCGAAATAATCGTCCAGGCGTAGTGAAGGTTGAATTCGCAGACTTAGCGACTAAAGTGAAGGTCCTACGGGCGAAATCCATGTTGAAAGACGCCGACGGCTTTGACCGAGTATATATACATTCGTGTAAGTCCCATGCTGAGCGGCTAATTGAACTAAACATGAGAGCCATTCTGAAGGACCTGCCGAATGGAGATCAGTACAAATTCTCTGGCAGTGGGCGACTTATCAAAGGTGAAGATAGAGGCAGAGCGGATATGAGCAGAGAAGGGTGAGAAACAGGACAGCCCCTTGGATCCACCATTACGATACTCCATTGGAATATTAATGGTTGGACCACAAAAAATAAGGACTTAATTGAGAAAGTAATTCTTTGTAAAAACCCGGACATTGTTAGTCTTAGTGAAACGCATCTTAAACAACATAATAGCATTGATATTGCAGGTTATAGTTGGTATGGTTCTCATAGAAAGTTTGTTCACAAAAAAGCCTTTCGTGCCTCAGGTGGTGTAGGCCTCTTGATAAAAAATGATTTATTTGAATTGTACAACATTTCTATTTGTGATAGCTCTTTTGATGGTATCTTAGGTGTAAAATTTGTTCATAAGTTTACACATTATGAGTTCATTGTATTTACATGTTATCTCTCTCCAGAAAACTCTACATGGGGTAAAGATGCTATTTCTTTCTACAGTCATTTAATCTGCCAAATGTATGTTAATAATCAAAGTGATAATATCATTATTTGTGGCGATTTTAATGCACGTATTGGAACAGCAAATGACTTTATCGGGGAGATTGATCACATTCCAAAAAGAGTACATATAGACACATTTGTAAACAAACATGGGGAGACCTTGATTGAATTCTTAAAAGATTCTAAGATGGCTGTTTTAAATGGTAGAATCTGTCCTCTAAATGACAATTTTACTTCAGTCTCTCATAGAGGAAAAGCCGTTGTTGACTATGTTATCTTCCCTCATGAGTGTATAGACTTTTGTCAGGATTTTAATGTACAACCTATTTCTTCCTTGATTGATATGTATAACCTACACGGTTACATTGGTGAATGTGCTTTACCAGATCATTCTGTATTGTCTGTCACTTTTACAGTTTATGATGTACATTCTGAAAGCAAAGACAAAAGTCATAGTACACAGCCCACTCCTGACAAGAAAAGGAGATACAATGTTTCAAATATTCCCACAAATTTTTTAGATTCAGAGATAAGTAGACGTGCTACTCTGGAAATAATTGATTTGCTTGAAAGTAATAAAAACACTCAAAGGGATGTGGATGATATCTATGACAAATTTTGTAAGTGCTTTTTTACAGAAATGGATTCTTTGCTAGACTATTCAGACCCCCCTACTTGTTCAAGGTATTCTAAAAGTTATAAACCATTCTGGAACTCTGAACTCACAACATTGTGGAAAAGCATGAGGTCGAAAGAAAAATCCTTCCTACATTGTAAAGGCTCAAAGTCACAAAGATTAAAAGCTAGACTGTCTTTTATTAATTCCAGGCATTTATTTGATCAGCGATATAGACAGCTGAAAAGGTCTCACTATAGGAAACTTATGGATGACATTGAGACTTTGAATACAGATAACCCAAATGAGTTTTGGAACCATGTGAATAAATTGGGTCCTAAAAGAAATAAAGATGTCCCCATGGAAGTTTACGATAATGATGGTTCTATAGTTTATGATACTGATGCAGTTCTAGATAGGTGGAAAGTTGATTTTGAAGGCCTTTACAATATACCGGAAGGGGCTCACTCATTTGACAGTGCTTTTTTCCAACATGCTGTGAGTAGTAAGATTCATCTAGAAAGGGATTGTACTGATTCTCAAAGTTACAATGTTTTTCTGAATCGTGATATTTCAATTGAAGAGGTTTATCAAGTAGTTAACAATGCAAAGAATAAAAAAGCAGTGGGTTTAGATAACCTCCCTAATGAAGTGTTCAAAAATGATTTATCTATAGCATTGCTTCATAGGTTATTCCAATATATATTTTGTTTGGGTATTATGCCAAGCATATGGGGGAAAGCTATTATTAAACCTATTCCAAAGAATTTGCATAATGACCCACGTATCCCTTTAAATTACAGGGGCGTCAGTCTTCTCTCCACTGTAAGTAAACTTTTCTCAGGTATTCTAAATAATAGATTGGTGACATTTCTCGATTCAGAAAATCTAATAGTTGATGAACAAAATGGCTTTAGGAAATCAAGGGCTTGTGTAGATCACATATTTGTTCTAACATCCATAATTAGAAATAGAAAAGCTCAAGGTTTGTCAACTTTTGCTGCATTTGTAGACATGAAAAAAGCCTTTGATTGGGTTAACAGAGATATGCTATTTTATAAGTTACTTCACTATGGCATTAATGGTAACTTTTACAATGCTATTAAGAATATGTATCACAACCCATTTTCTTGTATCAATGTCAATGGTCTTTTGTCTCCATGGTTCAGTACAAGCTCTGGGGTTAGACAGGGGGATGTTCTTTCTCCCACTTTATTTTCGGTATACTTAAATGATTTAGCAGTCGAAATTAATGACCTTCACATTGGCATTCCAGTGGGTGATCGGATGATTAGTGTCCTACTTTATGCTGATGATATAGTGATTGTATCAGATTCCGAAGATAAACTTCAAGGAGCAATCACAGTACTCGCCCACTGGTGTCAAAAGTGGCGTATGGTCGTTAATGAGGCCAAAACACAAATTGTACATTTTAGGGGTCCAAATATTGAGAGAACAAATTTTGTTTTTCAATACAACGATAAAGCATTAGTTATGGTTCCTAGTTACAAATATCTTGGGGTTGTACTGGACGAATTTTTAAATTTTGATGTAACAGCAGGTACACTATGTGATGCAGCGGGCAGGGCGTTAGGAGCTGTAATCTCAAAAATACACAAATACAGGGATTTTAGATTTCGCACCTTTACCACTTTATTCGACTCTTGTGTTATACCAATTGCAGATTATTGCTCTGGGATATGGGGTTATGTTGATAATATGAAATGTGAATCTTTACAAAATAGAGCAATAAGATATTTTCTTGGGGTGCATAAATTTGCACCAAAACTTGCCATAAATGGTGACATGGGTTGGACTTCATCTAATGTAAGACATAAACTGAATATTCTCAGATTTTGGAATAGAGTGGTTAAGATGTCAAATGATAGAATCACTAAAGCTGTCTTTTTGTGGGATTACAATTTAAGAGATAGATACAAGAATTGGTCTTATGACATAGCTAATGTATTCAGAAATATTAATTTACAAAATAAGTTTTTCAATCTTGAAGCTTTAAATTTGGATGATGCCTCTTGTAAGTTAAAAGAGACTTTTGAAAGGAAGTGGTTTACTGATGTGTGTAGAAAACCCAAGTTAAGAACTTATGTTTCTTTCAAGAAAAAATATGAAACAGAAAAATATTTACTGCAACCATTGTCAAGACCGAAACGCTCTATTCTCGCTCAGTTTAGAACTGGCATTTTACCTTTAAAAATAGAAACAGGTAGATTTCAACAGCTACCAGTGGAGGATAGAACCTGTAATTTTTGTTTAGGATCAGAAATTGAAGATGAGAAACACTTTCTTTTTGATTGCTGTCTGTATAATTCTTTAAGAGATACCTTATTTAGTAGAGTGTGTGCTTTATACCCAGATTTCAGTGCTTTTCAAATTATCGATAAGATTGAACTATTGATGATCAAAACACCTGACCTGTTGGCAAACTTTATCTTTGATGCTTATAATAAGAGAAAGGAGAAAATGTATAATTTGTAAGATATACTCCTCACACTTGAAAAAAAAATGTTTCTTTCTTTATGTATTTATTTATTTATTTTGCAAAAATTGGATTTGTGTCTTATAAGCCCAAGGGGCTGGATGTGGCAAGTGTTATGAACAACTGTGCCAGATCATATAAACAAATGTATACTTTAAGTCCACATAGGACACGTTAATAAATAAAATACAACAACAACAACAACTAGTATGTACATGTACATAAAATATTAAGTTTACACTCCATTTTCGAGCTCAACGGGGATAAGGGTTGAATAATCGATATGTACAGATGGGTTTAAAGTCTCCGATCATAACAAAAACATGAGAATCCTACCTAAATGTGTCACCAATATTTTGTCATCTTCCGCGCGGCGTAAATGTCAACATTACTAGCCCTTTCACTTAGTTATCGTCTGCTGGAATGTACGTAGTTCCGATTCCACATTACGCGTTATTGTATTCGTCAATCAATACCTACGCCTGCTGACTACGGAACGCAATAAACCAACAATAGGTTTATGAAACAAAATTTAACTCGCGTATTGAGATCGATTGATCTAACACTGGCCGTCCCACACTCTCAGCTTTTGCAGGAACGTGAAAAATGTTAATCTTACCGAACTGCATTTCGCAGGTGGACACGACCTATGATATAAATCATGTATAACACTTTGGTTCTTTCTGTTCGTTTACGTCATCACAATACAAGTAAAACTCTCCAGTAAAAAATAAATAAGGATTGTTTATATGAATTACCTTTCTTACACATTTCGCAAAACTTGTCTGTCTCGCGTACCAATAGACACAATGAATTGTGGTCAATTTCATAAGCAACTTTAAGACCTTTTCAATGGAAGTGTACGTCATACGTGATCTCCAAGTTTAATTTTACCCCGAGATTTGACTCAATGAACAGAAATAACAGGGTCCATGAAGTTGTGATCGTGAGTTTCTTTTCTCAATGCGCGCGCATTCAGTGGATAGGCCTTTTATAAGACGTGCTGTCCATACAAAAAAAACTGAGAAAAACTAAGAAACAGCTGCAGTGTAGTAAACACGCTGAATCGAAGACACCAAGTTTACCTATTGCTGATAATGCTTGGAGGATATCTTGGTAAGTTGTTCTTGTTTCTTTGATTTTATTTCACCAAATTCAAATTAAATTCGAACAAGCACTGTTTTCCAGTATTTGACTAAAATGCGGTTATGCATATACGTTGTAGATAAGTTTGCATTGGATCTTTTTTCATTAAATGTTTCATTCAGATTAGTTTACAATTCATTATCATTCAAATAAATACAATCAAAACTCACGAAAAAAAAACATTTGCTTTCACTTCTGGTCCCTTTTATTTTGTTGGGGGAGAGTAGGAGTGATCTCGACAGACAAAATGGCATGAACGCATTTCAGTTAAGTGTCTCAGTTATACATATTTAATGTGTACATTTTTCTAACTTTGTATATGATACGCATTGGTTATAACTCCTGTCATCGAGATGAAAGTAAAAGTAATGAATTACATATTACTCGGATTCCTAGGTTGATCCACACAGAGATATATGAATTGCTGAGTGTTCTCTATCTTGTCTAAACATGTAGTGAACTGCTATAGAGTATATTTGTGAACTGCTATAGAGTATATTTGTGAACTGCTATAGAGTATATTTGTGAACTGCTATAGAGTATATCTGTGAACTGCTATAGAGTATATTTGTGAACTGCTATAGAGTATATTTGTGATCATGTTCATGTTTATCGTGACCTTGAACTTTTTTTTATCTATACATCTGGAAAATGAAGTTATCGTTTATAGAACCTGTCTTAGGTTTTCAAATTATCTGTTGGTATCATAATTTCAGTGACAAATAAAAATTCACTTCAAAAGATGTAATCTAACATAATAAAGATATCATAGAGACATCTGTCAGCGAACTAACAAATCCACCAACTTGACCAAGTCTGTGTTTGTAACTCAATTCATTGCAAAAGGTTAAGGAAAATTTGTGAAAACTCAGGTTTAGCTAATCAGAATCACGTTTTATCAGCTAAATATGACAGTCTTCCTTTAAGAAGACATCTTAGACGACTTGCATGTTAATTTTCTTTTATTGCCATGGCTGTGCGGATTTTCAATAAACAGTTCAAAATATTTAGCTGAAACTACTTCAAATATGTTGTTGTTAATGCACCTCTGTGTATATTATAGTTAATAGTGCATGTATTAAGGCTAAATCTAAACTCCCACCGTCTCTTGATCCATACCAATTTGCTTATAGAAAGAACAGATCAGTTGAGGATGTAATTTCATTAGCATTATTCAATGTAACGAGCTTCCTTGACCAGAAAATACCTAACTATTCCAGACTTTTATTCATCGATTACAGCTCAGCTTTCAATACAATTTCACCCTTTAGATTATATGACAAACTAATATCGCTGGGACTTACTGCTAGTATATGTAAATGGGTGTTACATTTTTTATTAGATCGATCACAAGTTGTTAAAATTGGAAATAATTATTCGAAATCTCTAGTTCTTAATACTGGTACACCTCAAGGTTGTAATTTGTCGCCAATGTTATACTCATTATTTACCCATGATTGCGTTACTGTGTCTGATAATAATTTTATCATCAAATTTGCTGATGACACCACCGTGGGCGGATTAATCAAAAACGATGAAACATCATATCGTAATGAAGTGAACTCTATCATAACATGGTGCTCTGAAAACAATCTTGAACTGAATGTCAAAAAGACCAAAGAGATTATTGTGGACTTTCGAAGGAATCCATCTGATATTGTTCCTCTAGTCATCAACAATTCAGAGGTTGAAATAGTGCAGTATTTTAAGTTTCTCGGTGTTTACCTCTCAGCCGATCTGAAATGGGAAATCAATACTGATCATATTGTGAAGAAAGCACAGAAAATACTGTTCTTCTTAAGACGATTGAGAAGTTTCCGTGTCAGCCAGGGACTGTTGATTAAGTTCTACCGAGCGGTGGTTGAGAGTGTTCTGACACTGTCAATCATCGTTTGGTGGGGCAATGCCACAGTTGATGACCGGAAACGTCTCAATCGAATCGTTAACACTGCCAGTAGCATCATTGGATGCCAACTTCCTTCTCTTAATGAGTTGTACAACGCTCAAGTAAAGAAAAGAGCTCAGTCAATTGTAAAAGACGATTTCCATCCAGCACTTAATTTATTCCAACTTATGCGCTCAGGCGAGCGGTACCGTTCGATCAAATCAGGTTCTAATCGCACATTGTTTAGCTCTTAATGAATCAATTTAAGTTCTCTATTGACGCATCAATTTCGTGTTAGGAGTCCTCTACAGAATATTGTTTTTGTAAATGTTTCATTACACGCAAAATCAATGCACATTTCATTATACATGTATCAGTATATATATGACAATAAAACACATATCATATCATATCATTAATACATTTAAGAGATCAAACGTGAGCGAACATCAATAGCAGACATTTCATGGTGTTGTAAGTTCCTCTTTTCAAAGCATTAAAAATGACTGCCGGCCTAAGATACCGATTGTGTTTGCATCTGTAGCTTTAGAAGTATACTGTTGAGGAATATAGCGTGATATATATATATAGCCAGTTGTAAAATCCACAGACCATCTCACTAAACGATAATTGTTGTATTCAGTAATTGGTGTGTTAGTGTGTAGTTGTATGTTGAGATTATGGCATTGTTATGTTGATAGTATATAAACAGCGTTAACAGGTTATGTTCAGACACTGATTGCCAAAGGTTTCGTTACCGATCACAACCAACATGCTGTTTTTTGTCATGGACCCCTGGATAGAAGCTACACACAGCGTTCTCTTTACAGACAATTTCTTTGAAAAAACAGATTTAAACCGAATGCCTTCCGTAAGGGTAATATTGAGCTTTTTGTTCCTACACATACTAATTGCTGGAATGCAACAATCTTTGTTATAGTAGGCTATTAGTACATGATATACCCCTGAATTATATAACTATAGATATCTGAAAGTACTTTGTGATATCAATCTATGTATGTAGTTGAACAGATGTAATGGCTTTTGAAATCAAATTATTCAAATTTACAAGGATACACATACATCCGACATACATACATACATACGTACATACATACATACATACATACATACATACATACATACATACAGACAGACATACGTACATTTACCCATGCATACATAAAAAATGTGGTATCATTTGAACATAATGAATTTTAGCTCTATATCTGTGAATTTTGAAGTCCCAGTGAAAGTTAGTTGACGAAAAAGTTATTCAAATGTCCGCTACCTATTCTCAATACAGGAAAGCTTGACTCGACTTTGAACACTCCGACTTTCGCGATCCCCTACATAGCCGGGATATGTATAGCAAATAATAAACAAAATTCAAACCGTCATAACATCACTAGTACGCATCAGAAGGTAAGCATGATACCGCTCTATACTTTGATTCTCGTTTACGGCAATTTCGCGATGCACGCCACAGTGAGGAGAATTTCCATGGCTCTCAAGTTCGTTTGGTTTCGTAAAATATAAAATTCAGATCTGGACAGAAACTTATCGATATATATATTTCAATATATGGACCTTTCAATACAAGCAACCCGAATACTTTGAACGGTCTAGAACAAAGCCAATCAATGTCGGAAAATTGGGGAAAAAATTACCCAATTAAACCACTCAGTACTTGTGATTATTTATATGTTTGAAGTATTTACCAAATTATATTGAATTGAAGTTTGCATAAAGATACAGCCGAATTAATGAAAATCATTAATTATACAAATGAGTCATTAATACTAAACGCTACATCACAAAACTGTTTAAAAGTTGTACGCATTGTTATGGTTGATGTATGTAGTCAATTATATTGAATTTCAAAAGTGCATATTTAGCATAATTACTGAAAATCATTAATTAAACAAATTAGTCATTAACTGAAAGCTACATTGAAAAGCTTTTCGACGGATTATTCTATCCTGAGTGACACGATTACCCAAATACGTGAACACGATTATTTTCTGATCAAAGCCACTGTCACCAAAGATGCGTAGTTTATACTTATATTTACTTCGAAGTATAACAATCTAATGTTGCCTTGAGTTTGGATTCCAAGTTTCACATCAAATGGGGTATTAATATCAAATGAATACTCTCCAAAGCAAAATTGTGTGTAGCTTCTATCCAGGCAATCAACCACTTACCTTGCACCACCGTATCTGGTGAAACGATTGTCACTAACATTATCATGAAAATCTTAACATGGGTAACATAGACACCAATTTGAATTGCAGAATCAGTTCCAAATTCAGATGGTATGGATCCAGATGATGGAAGTAATGAGCAGAACTCTACAACAAATGTACGACTAATTGCAGTGACCATGGAAGAAAGAATTATTGAAGCAACCATTTTGTACGTGGGGTCTTTTATTGGAACTATTGCCAATGCACTGTATATAATTACCGTTATACGTCACAACAATTTGCGGACAAAAGTGAGAATTGTAACAGCTAATTTAGCTGTTTCAGACTTAATCCAGTGTTTACTTATTTTGCCACTCTACGCAACGTGTATTATCATGAGACGATGGCCATTATCAAGCAGCCTCGCGATCGTTTATACTTGCTTGTATTATCCCTTATTACTAGCATCAATATTTTTTCACACGTTAATATCAATCAATCGGTATGTACATATTACAAAATCAATCGATTTCTTTCGCCGAATCTACAAAGGCTGGAGATCCTGTTTGCAGATATTGATTGTGTGGCTGCTTTCCCTCTGTTTACCAAATATACTGACAGCGTGTGGAGTATCGAAATGGGCTTATAATTCGGTTTTGGACATGTACGACTTAGATATTACTTACAAAACAACACCCGTGTATTTCTATGTCGCAGGTTGTCTCATGTACTTGTGTTTTCTAGTAACAGTTATATGTTATTTGCTCATCTACCTTTACGTCAGAAAACACAGTTTTCAAGTTAAACCGATAATTGTGTTTTCAAATCAGCCAGGCTCGGTCAGGATCCTACCCCCAACTAGATCTACAGTACCGAAGAAAGAAGTTAGATTAGCCAAAATATTTGGGATTTTAGCATTCCTTTTCTTCTGTCAGTATATTCCTTGTGCTATTTTAGCTGCGACTGATCCTGACATGCGTCACGCTACATTAAATCGACTGGCAGTGGTTTTCGTATCCCTACACAGTGCTTTAAATCCTATAGTATACGTTATTACAGACAGGGATATGAGGAACACGTGTTTAGACGAAATAAATGCTGTGGTATAAATTAGAATAAATATGTACATTCAGCACAGTTCGTGTTCTATTGCAAAATATTAACATCTTCTCAGAACTAAGGATCAAAATGTTTGGAGTTTTAATTTGTATACGTACGTACGTAATGTATGCATGTATGTATGTATGTATGTATGTATGTATGTATGTACGTACGTAATGTATGTATGTATGTATGTATGTATGTATGTATGTATGTACGTAATGTATGTATGTATGTATGTATGTATGTATGTATGTATGCATGTATGCAAATGTATCAATATATCTATATTTCTCTATCTGTATGTCTAGCTGTATATCTGTATATCTATCTATCTATCTATCTATCTATCTATCTATCTATTAATCTATATCTATCTATCTATCTATCTATCTATCTATCTATCTATCTATCTATCTGTCTGTCTGTCTGTCTATCTATCTATCTGTCTATCTATCTATGCATTTATCAGTCTGTTTACTAATCTATTTCTTAATACATAAATCTTTTCTTTGTTGCAAAGCTATTTTCATTCCTTTTAATTTATCAAAGTTTCAAAGTATTACGTATTACATGTGCACTTTTTAACTTGTATTCTAATAAAAAAAATTGTGTGCAGAGTTTAAAGATAGGTTACTATCGAGACAAACTATTGAGAATGTGGACATTTCTTTGTGGATAATAGTGATAAATTATGGTAATACTTGATTATACCTTATCTTTGTGTAACCATTGTGGGATTTTTTTTATTTAACCATGATGTTATTAGATGTGTAGAATAGTTTAAAGAAGACAATTATTTGAATTATAAAGGTTACTGAAAAATCGCAAGTCAAACTGGACTTGAACTGACTGAGCAGTTTATGTGTTGCGTGCAGTAAACCACATTGAATTTGGAAATAGACTTGAGCTACTAGTAAAATTAGACTTACGCTGAGAAATTGGTCTCGTTTTTAGAGTTTGGTTCAACTTCTGGAAAAAAAATTTGGGCTCTTAATGTGTCCATATGGATGAGGATTGGGTATGTATTTTGTATTTTTTAATTTATAAAACAATTTTATCATGGCTTCAACATGAACATATGGCAAGTCATTGTTTGTAACCCAACAAATTGAAAAAGCATAATAAATATGTAAACCTTTTCCTTGTACGTACAATAGCAAACTTTTCACACATTTTCTTTAAACTTTTTGTAATGTATTGATTTTAAAAAACTCACACTTGGTCGACGTTGTTTCACATTGATTTTGCAAGCAAGAAGAAACGATAAAATTGTTTTCACAAATTACAAATCCAAAATAAATACCAAATCCTCATCCAAATTATTATAGTAGGTTTTATTCAAGCTATGTTATTACTGTTATGGTTGATGAATAAAGTTTAATTTATCCTAATTGTTGTTGCTGTTGTTTGTGTCCTATTCTTTGTTTCGTTATTTTTTCTTGAAGTTCTTGTTCTTGTCCATAGGAAACTTCAAATATCTTTCAAATGACAGTTTTAGTATTGTTTCACAACAACAACAACAACAACAACAACAACAACAACAACAACAACAACAACAAGGTGCATGCATGTATGAGAAATGGTGCCATGTTAATGATACACATCTGTCAGCACCAAATCATACTACATGTGCTGCGAGCACATGGTTATTAACCGTATACGTAGCAGTTGCAGTCGTTTACAGTCAGTTACAGTTTTATATTGCAGTCATTTCAATCACTACACATACATCCATTCTACCCATCATAGTAAACAAAGTTTAATCTTTGTTTAAAATAATTTGTGAGCTGGGAATTGCTCCCAGCGATTCTCTTTTATGCAGACATATACACACAATCAAAAACAATATAATTCTACAGAGTATCATTCAGGATTGGGAGTACGTGACATGGCCTATCTCGCTAACGTTGCTGTGGAACTGCCAATGCTTTCCCATTCAGTCCACAGGCTATATCCCGGAGTCAGTGCACCTACGCAGGATAAACATAGCACACGTGGGCTCCGTGTAAGTAATCGTCCCCCGACTGATCGAGTCATAACTCCAGGAGTCCCCCCAAATTCGCACTTGTGCTGGGACTGAGGCACGGCTGAGTGATACAGCCTACACATTGAGTCTGTAGAACACTCACCCTGGGTTTCGGTGGGACAGAAACGTTCCCTCTTTCCAGTGGGAATCGAACCATGACCTTCGAATTCACTATGATGCTGGAGGTGGCCGGTTCCTCTTGCCAGCTAAACCTAATATTACGTTTTGACTACCTAAGTCAAGTTCTTTAGGCCAAGGAAGTACAAAATACGTCTTATATTTAAAGGTCGTATTCCATGTAAAATTGTGTGAATAGCGAGAAAATATATCACTGACAGATGCCTGGGGGGTTTCCGTGAATGTGTATAAACCGACTTTCATGATCAATGACTCGTCCACACCACGAAATCATTACTGTAGGAAATATCTGAAAACAACCTAACGCTAAATACTTGACATATGAAACTACCCACCAACTACCCGACCGCCACAATTTGATGGAGAAACAGGAGATACCATCCACATATGTATACAGAACAACATATCACTGATAAGGAATAAAAAAAATAGACCAGCTACTAAATCATTTCAACTCAAAATAATAGAACTTGAAAATATATGGAAAATGAAATCATGCGGCCTAACACGCGAAAAGCTTTCCATTTGAAAGAAACTCAACACATAGGAGAGAAAGTGGAATGAACCGCTATCAAGAGCAACCGCAGCGATTACCATATATACCTAAGTGTCTTACTGTAGAGTACAGAACAGATAGTCCATTGTTCTACAATGTCTCCAGGGACAAGGCAGGTGATAGGGTACCTAGAGTTTTTCTCTATATTTTCCAGTATTTTCTTTGTAGTTTATCAATGCTGGATTTAAATCTTAGCTGCAACTGAAACATTTTTTGTAATTGTTTTGTAAGATATAATGACTTAATCATAAAATCACACATCCTGCACAGTATTGAATCACCTGTGGTAAACATATTTATGTAGCGGCATATTGCAATGTATCCAATCAAATCAATTTTTGGGTCCCCATCCAAAGATCAGTGCCCAATAAATTATGATTTCAACTTATTACCATAACAAAAGTTTATGATTCAGATTTAATGAATCAATGATACATATTGCCTGGTACTGATATGCTGCAAGTATAATTTGTAATTTAAGCAAATTACTCATTATTTTTCATTTTTGGTCTTAAACAACATATAATTAATGAAAACTACAAGTCTGCCAGTTGGCTGCACACTTTAGGTGGGAGAATCAACAAACTGATCTATATCATATCATGGCACATGTACTCAAGATGGTTTTTTTTCACCAAGAGATTTTGATTTTCTTTACCGGGAGCTCATCTTGAAAATAGTTCAAAATAAGGGCCTTCAGTAATTATAAGGATTGGGGTAAGGTGATCATCCTCGGTCTCTTTCGTAATATGATTCTATCGTGTTAGTGGCCCTTCCTCAATCCCCTTTCTCTAAAACATGACCAATCCCAATCAGATAGTTTTAAAACATGGGTTAAAATGCTGTCGGACATGAAAACAGAAAATAAAAAAGTCACAGACTCAGTGGGAAGGGCATAATCCCATTGCTGCAACCATACTGACAGTTTAAAAGAGATTGGTTATTTCCAACTACCACCACACAAGGATTTTGTGTGAAGGCACTGCAATACTCAGTACCTGTGTTTGGATTTAATTGGCTTAGCTGAAGGCCAAAAATCCCACTGAATAGATGGGCATGTACACTCTCAGCATTGTCGGGACGAGGGTCAACATCTCCACTCAACAACATTAATTATACCATGGTAACCGATGTGGAATCAGTGGCAGTAGGAGGATTCAGTTCCAAAATCACAAAATATTGCAATATTAGGCATTGAAATGAGTTAAAGTAAAATGTAACCCTCCCCTAATCCCAGTTTAAAATATGGTCGTTCTTGAGAACTGATTTGTAAAACGTTACCCACCCACTCCAATTCCCCTATTACCTCCCTCTTATACAACTATTGAGTCTACCTTATTGTCATTGATGTGGCTGAGAAAATACTCACGCAGTTCATTGTAATTCTAAATATGAACGGGGTTACTTTCAATCTCAGTAACAAATTCTGCAAATGCACTGTCTACTTGTGAATCCACACTTCTCATAGACACCTGATTTAGCTAATGAAATATCCAAAACAACTATTACTGTACTGTGAATCTGCAGTATACAGGTCACCTGGGGCTTCTGCAACATGTGTTCGAACTCTATCTAGATGATTATCACATATTTGTAGTGATTTTATTTCATGACTGTGTGAAATTTTTGTCCACTGTTTGGCATTGGATGTTTTATGTAGTGTCTGGCACCGATGTTGATATTTAGGGTTAAACAAAGTTCCGGTAATATTAAAAAAAAATTGTTTTCCTTGGGATCACCTCTTTTGAGATAGTTCATCATGTAATTTACTATGACTGGATATATGTTCCAGAACATGTGAGATAAGATACACTGAAAGACAAGGTCTTGTGACAATGCAGAGTTTTAAGGCTGGTGTTTATCAACTCTCTAGGTTTTCATGTAAAATATCCCGCGTTGTTTACTAGGGCTAACAATGATTTTTATTCTATCAGGACCGACATTTATTAGTACACCGTGTTCCATTGTAAACAAATGGCCATTTTCCTGTATAATGATAGATACAACTTGGTGTTGCTATACTCAAGAAACAGTATGCTTGGAGTGTACGTGTTAAGCAATATACGCTTTGAGATATTCTTTCTTCAGTAAACTCAAATGTTTTACATGGCACCTACCATACATGCATGCCCATGTAAATTATCATTAGACTACTACTGTTATCAGACAACTAAATGTTTTACTGCTTATACATGTGTACGTGTGTGTATTCAACATTTAATATTTCAATCTTGAGATCAACGCTCATATAGCTATATAATTAGATTAATTAAGCTTATATGTGCAAACAGAACAAATATTAAAATTGTATATTTTAGAGAAAGTACATGCTTGACAATGAGGCAAATTTCGTTCTAATGGACTGAACAAGTTGAAAAGTTTAATTAGAATATAACTGTAGATTCTATAAAGTTGACAAGATACATTAGCCGTGGACAAATTTATTCATGATGAACAAGTGCTTCACAGCATCGATGCAGATTAAAGTCCCAACATTATATGAACAGTCATGTCACATCTTTACACTAAACTTTCAGTTCATTTTACATTTCATCTCGGGTTTATGAATGATGCAACAAGTGGTGAATACTAGTATATCCAAGTATTCCATTTCAAGTATATTTGAAAGACAATGAACATCACACAAAATACCCATTTAAGATTTATGCAAATTATTCAAATTAGATTATTTTTATCTATGGAGGTTGCTAATTATCTAATTAGTGTTTACACTGTATTGCATCATTAAAAAGTACCGGTAGTTGGTTTTACAATATATCCAGGTATTGCATTTCAAGTATATTGAAAAATGATGAAGATCACACAAAATACCCATTTACGATTTATGCAAATTATGCAAATCACCTCGTTTTTTATCTTTGGAATTTGCTAATTATCTATTTATTACTTACACTGAATGGTATCATTAAAAGGTAGTTGTTTTCACAATATATCCAGGTATTGCAATTCAAGTATATTGAAAAATTACGATGATCATCCAAAATACCCATTTGTGATTTATGCAAATTTGCAATCTATATGATTATTTTTTATCTTTGGAAGTTGTTAATCATCTAATTAGTATTTACACTGTATTGTATCACAAAATGTAGCTGTTTTCACAAAATATTCAAGTATTGCATTTCGAATATATTGAAAAATGCCTAAGATCACACAAAATACAATTTACATATCGCTGATCTGAGCACTTTGCTTTGGACAATGTCCCAACTTGACACAAAAGTAAAATCCACATCAAATACTTAAGATATCAGCCTCATGGATTTTGGTTGGAAGTCATTCACACATGCATGCATGCACACACACACACACACACACACGCGTGCGCGCGCGTGTGCGCACGAACGAACACATCACCATAGCACAAAATGGAACCCAAATGACTTAATGATATAGTGTGTACACATATTTTATTGCCGTTTCCTAGCATATTTACAAAAATAACTTTTGAAATATGTAATAACAATTGCTGTGAATACAAGCAAAACATAGACTGGACTAATACAAAAAAAGACTTGACTGTTGTGTGCAGACTGAAAAACGTTATATATATATTACAGAGTTGAGAACAGGCCGAGATCACAAATTGTAATATTGGACAAATTTACGAAACAATAACACGGATTTGACCGCTGACATAAGCCTAGTCTACGCTTCCATGGTCACTTTAAGACGTCTTAAATTTCATGCTAATGGTCACAATAAGCATCGACACTAAATTCAATGATTTGGTAGTTCTACAAGTCTTCACATTATGATTCATGAATAAATTACTGGTATGCTAGTTCTATGTATAAACTTAGCCGAGCAGCTATCTGTGGCTTTGATCCTTGTTGATCTCTCTCACATATGGTCAAATGGATCCAATCAAGTGAAAATCGGGTCTCAATTGGATCAAAGCCAAGGGTAATTTCTAGACTAAATGAAAAGTATCTTAAATATAATGTCATTTTTCTGCTTATTAGTTTGTTGCTACAATGTAAAAATAATTTGCAAGATTTTACCAATCATGTGCCTTGTACTGTATAACAACTGAAGTGATTGGCTTGACCAATCAAAGTTGTTGTACAGGCTACCTGGCTGGGTAAATGCATCAATAGGTTTGTTATTAATTGACAATTTTTTTTGAAGACCATTTAAAAAAAAAAAAAAAAATCCCCAAATATTCAAAATGTATGTGGTTAGACAAAACAAATTAGACAATTATCACAGTAACTAAACCCTGAGATTGTCCAAAAACAAAGTCACTGTGGTACTCGGTCAATCAATCGATCAATCAATTGATCAATCAATGAGAATTTCTTTAGCTCACGACTCTGAAAACCATTACTCCGTTCAATATTGCACTGAATGGTTTAGTCCATACCCAATGCTTATTTGGTACTAGTACAACCATGGCAAATCAACTATTGGCAAACTAACATAGACACAAACTAAAACTACCACTGCTACATGTCGGACATTGATTTATTATTTTATGGCAGATACGGCCTTATTGCACTGACATGACAAAATAATCCTGCAGTGTCTACACATTCAACCTCATTCACTGTTTACATGTATCTTAACCGCTAATGACTTGGTTTCTGTAACTCTATGTAATTACACCCTATATATATATATATATATATATATATATATATATATATATATATATATATATATATATATATATATATATATATATACATATATATATATATATATACATATATATATATATATATATATATAGGGTTTCAGGCTTTAAAGTGTTAAATATCAATTACAGTGTGTCTGTACCTACATAACCATAGCATTTCTATCACCCACTTCTGTACTTTATCATATACAACAACAACAGTAGTTTTAGCTTGTAGTGTGTCTTGATTTGCCAATAGCATGTTTTCCATAGCAATACATCCCATGGAAGCATAGAATAGCTTCAATGTGACAAATCTCAAAATTGTGAGTTTCTAAAAACTAGAATAACATGTGTCAAGTCTCTAGCTGGCAATGCTTCTAATACAGTTATGCAATATCTTCTTGTGTTCACATACTTCTCATGTAACCATCTATCTCTAAAGAAGATGTGAGCAAACTATTTCCTATATCATGATATCCATACTTGATACGTTTGCTTTGAGCAGTAACAGGTATCGGTCAAAAAGAATAAAATCCGCCTAAATTAGATTATAATCAATTTGCAGTTTTGCAACAAGTCCTCTTTGTATATTTTGACCACTGATTGAAGCAACTCTAGCTACTGCTGTCTAAACAGATGATTGAATCATGAATGGGCCTGCCATTCTACCAAATAATCCATAAAAACAAAACAAAACACTAACCTGCTTTTTGTTTACATGAATGCAATACACAAAGAAAAATCATAATTTTTTTCCATTTGGAAACTAAAATCTGAAATATCCATCACTAAAAGAAAACCTCCATCAAATACAACATATAATCCTTTGGGGGGAAATAAGTGATAATTTTATCTCAACATTTGGCTCTGCAGATATGTCTAGATTTGTCTTATAAGTTATAGCACCTTTGACCATGTCATACTTTGCCTAATCGTTTTCTAAATAGTTTGAATCAAACAAGAAGGGCTTGCTATTTTATGTACTTTTGATTTCCAGAAAGGATGAAATCCAACAAACTAGGGCAGTTTTATTTTAGAGAATACACCTGCATGGGTAATGGCAGCAACATATCATAATTGAAAAGCTACAAAGCGGCAACTTAAGTAGTGACAGTGGCAACATTGTTGCAAAAAAAGTGGCAACTAAAACATGGAGTGAAAAAATAGTGCATGAAGCAGCTTAAATAATGTGGCAATTAAAATATACAATGCGACAACTCAAATATGCAATGTGGCAACTAAAATATACAAAGTGGCAACTAGGATATGCAAAGTGGCATCTAAATCATGCAAAGTGGCAAACAATATGTGCAAATTGGCAACAAAAATATACAGAGGCAACTAATATATGTAAATTTAAGTGGCAAATATGCAAAAGCAGTAATTAAAATATACAAAGTACAACTAAATATGCAAATTAAAAACTACAATATGCAAAGCAGTAGCTAAAAAGATGAAAAACAGGCAACTAAAATGTATACGGGGGCAACAAATATATATCTAGTGACAAGTGAAACAAAATGCTGGAACTAAAATGTGCACCAAGAATTGTTAAATTAGCAAAGTGGCAACATCAATATACTGCAACTAAAGAAGACAAAGTCAAAGGCGAAGTGGCAACTGGAAAATCACATTACAAAACAATTATGACAAGGTCACATACAGTTATGAAAAGTTAGCCATAAAGAGTTCTCTGTCAATCAGACAATGTTGAATCCAGAAGGTAGATTTCTTTAAGTGGTCAGGTGGATGAGGATTGGGTATTAATTGTGGATTTTTAATTTATACAACAATTTTATCATGGCTTCCTACTACTTGAAACATTAATGTGAAACAACATATGCCAAGTTCTTGTTTGTACCTCAATGAATTGTAAAACATTAATAAATGTGTAAAATATTTGTTATTGAACAAACAATAACATTTTTTTTACATTTTCTTTTGTTGGTTTTTTAATTTATTCTTTTAAGCTTTTTGCAATTTATTGAGTTACATTGACTTTGTCACAGATTTTTCAAATAGGAAGCCATGATAAAATTGTTTTATGAATTAAAAATCCACAATTAATACCCAGTGTTTTTATAATTTCAAAATAAAAAATAAATATCTAATCCTCATCCATATGATCACTTTCAGATCTACAGTAAATTGCAAGGAAAGACAGGTTTAGTATCTTAGTACTTTATATCTTTACTGATACAATAAGGTTAACATTATTCACACAAAGCACCAACTGATATGAACAGCAGTATACTTCTACATGACTCCATAAAAACCCTGTATTACTCATTGTCAATAAACCCATTGCAATACTCTGTAGTAATAACGGTTGAACAAGCTACCTCCAGAGTTTTTTTTAAAATTTACGTTGGCGCTTAAGAATTGTATAACTGCGCTGGACGGGAAATATCAGCACCTCATTATCATAAGATTAACCAATTACCGTTAGCACTACTTGTTAACGTTAACGTACTCACATAAGCCAATCAGTATGATGAATATATAAGCATTATGGGGGAGGCCTGCTAATACTGAGCACCATTCAAACATACTGCATTATGCAACATTAATACTGAGATAAACAAGTTAAATGGGAACAATGATGACCAGTTTCTCAAATTGATTCTTTTCAAAAATTTTACTAAGCAGTTTTGCCTTACTTAACCTAAATGAAAATTTTGAACTGTATACTTTCAGTTGGATTATAAAACTGACCATGTGTAGTTGTCTAAAAAGTTTGTTGCTATGTCCCCTAGGTTAATGGAGTTTAATTACTATGCCCACCTAGGTTAGTGAGGTTTTGTTGCTATGCCCTTCTGTGAAACATGTTTTGTTGCTATGCCGATGAATGTAATAGTTTGGTTACAATGACCATCGTGGTTACTGAAGATTTGTTGTCAAATCCACCTTGTCAATGAAGTTTTGTTACAATGCCCACGTAAGTTAATGGAATTTGGTTATAACATTGCCCTATGTTAATGAAGACTTGTTATAAAAAGGCCCATCTATGCTAGTGAAGTTTTGTTGCCACGTCCACCATTCAATGAAGTGCTGTTGTTAAAAAAATTGCTGTAAGGATGTAATCATAGATGGCTTAGGGGGGGAGGGGGGGGGTCTTGTTAAGTACATTGCACATTTTCTTTTCTTTTTAAAAAAAAACATACGACATGTAAAAGTACCAGGATACTTGAATAATACTGGACATAAGTCTTCCAGATAATCATTTGAGAATCAAAAAAAAAATGCCTCTCAAACTGACTCTGTATTAAACTAGCCATATTAACTTGTTTACTTTCCTCAAGCTTTGCATAACGAAAACCTCTCATTGTGGTAATATCAACTTTATATATTTCCATTCAAATTCACCCCCAAATCCGTTCACCCATGATATATATATATAATGCAATATTTGCACGCCATCATAATGTATCTGATATCTCATAATGGGACACGGCAACCCATTAAGTGTAAGTGTGTCGAATATCTTGAACTGGGTACTCTGTTGCTCAAAATATAATAAGAGTTATATGCCATTCATACTAGAAAATACACTCTGCATAACATGACGTAGAAACTATAAATGTTGATGACCAAACTATTTACTAGTAGTTGGGGAGGAAGAAGATTCAGGAAAACAACAACCTGGCATCAAATTTTCAGGTTTGTAAATGGTTCTGGGAGATGTTATATATTTTTGGAAATTCAGTCTGCGACATCACACAGTATGGACAGAAAAGCATAACAATTTCTATGCAAAATAACACATATTATTCATACTATGTAGCAGTGCATTCAGCTACAAACAAATATACATTATAGTGATAAACAACAATAATTTCTCAACCAGAAAAAAAAAACAAAAAAAATTCACAAAAATAATCATCCTACATTTGGTTGACTCAATGTTTCAAAATATTTTGATAAACTTGTCAGCCTGCAGTCTTGCTTAGCACATAAAAATAGGAGTATAATGCTGTATGAAAAGCACATTCATTTCTTTATTTACACTTTCACATTCATTCATTCATTCATTCATAGTGTTCCTCATATATGAAAGCTTGTATGTCTGTTTACGGAGACCTGAAGCTGAATTTTCAAACGTCCAAATATCTAACAGCACGACCGGCATGAAAATTCCTCTTATTTCTGAATTATACAATCTCAGAGACTTTTTAGAATGTTTACTTTCACAAAAAAAAAAGGTTCACTTCAGCTTTACCAAGTCCTACATGCTGTGTAGGTTAAGATATATATGTTTAATGAATATGTTTGTCTTGGCATCCTATGTTCTACAATGGTTATTCAAATTTCTCTGAATAGTTAATAAAAATTTTATATCTGTAAATTGTAAATTCTTGTTAACCTTGTCTCCGGAGGCCATTTTCTTCAGTTTGGCAAATAAAAAAAAAATTGGTTTTTATTTTTTTGTTTTACTATTGACTACGTAACAGGAGGTGAAAGAGGATTCTTTTCTACAGCTGTTGAATAACTTTGATTGTGCACTACATTGGTGTAATCAGCAACCGGACTCTCATTCTCAAAGTCTATGCTATCATCATCATCATCATCATTCTTTGATCCAGATGTTTCCAAATTATCATATTGTGAGACTAATGTAGCGACACTAAGTCTTGATTCATCCAGAGGAAACTCATCCGATTCTGATCCCGATGACGGTTCCTTTGACAGTTCGCTAAAACTTTCACTTGGGAATCTTCCTGCTCCTTGCTCTACGACATCTTCACTGTCGTCCGGTGAGGTTTCATTGTCGTAGAACGAGGGGCATCTGACTTGTAAGATTCCTTCTATTTCAGTATCACTGTACCTCTTGTCAGTCTGTAATATTGGTTCTTCACATTGCTGGTATGTAGACAGATTGTCGTGATGAGAACTCAGTTTCGCCGCTACAGTGTTCATCTTTTCATCTCTTTCCATGTACGCTACATTTGTAGGGCTTGGATTGCGACGGAAGCTTCCCTTTCTCCTGTTCTTCCCTCCACCAGAGGGACTTACTGATCTCCTCCTTGGACTAGAAGGAGGCCTTTCCCCTGTGCTAGACATACTTTCACTTGAAGGGCTTCTAGGGTACTGCTGGGGAGTAGGGCTTGATAGGGTTGCTGGACTGATGGGACTCCTTGGGCTTCCTGGGTACGACAGACTTCTTGGGCTTCCTGGGCTGGATAAGCTTCTTGGGCTGACAGGAGTTGATAAGCTTTGTGGGCTCTGTGGGAAGACAGGGCTGGAGGTACTTCTGGAGCTGAGCGAGCTTGAGCTGGAACTTCTATATTCGATCTCTACAACTGAAGAGAATTGGTGTGATACACTGCTTGTGACACTCCTTGGTGTGGAAGGCTCACTTACATTGTCAGCTGGTTCATCAAATGTAAAGACTGCTCTAGTAGTACTGAATCTTGTGAAAGATGGACTGTGCAAACAGGGAGGACTTGGCAGTGGTGGTGGTGTCCGCAATTCTGGTGAGGTGACCGATGATGGGCTCAGTGATGACAGTAGAGGGGAGCTTGGTGAAAGCGATGGAGATGAACGAGTGTAACCGAGTGGCAGAGGGGGAATAGGGGGTGGTAACCTTGTCACTGGAGTTGATTGACTGGTAGTGTCTTGTGTATCATCTGCTGCATCATCTGTGCTGAAGGTTAGCCTATTCAGTGGCAGTGGAGGTTCATGCTTGTCAACTACTTGACTGGTGGTGATTGTGTGTTTTGGTGACACATGACGAATTCCAGATTCTTCTCTCTCATCAGGCACAGGCTCTCGGATGTGTACAGATGTCTCAATGTCACAGGCTGGAAGATCTCTAATGCTGGCAAAAGGCCCTGCATGGCAAGGCACTTCTGATTCACTGAAAATCAACTCTGATGCTACTGACAACGGCTCTCTTTTGGAGGGTGACCGTGATAGACCGACTGAGGGTCCAGTAGCTGGTGGTTTTGTGGTATCCACAGATGGCTTGATACTGGCAGCTTGTTCTTCATCACTACTGGGCAACACTGGAACACCAGCAAATGACTCTGAGAGTGGAGAAGACAGATCAGTTATAGCAACTGATGCCTCTTTAATAGCACTTGAATCCTTTCTATCCTGACGCTGGGGTGAGGTTTGTTGTTCACCAACAGAGACACAACAATATGTATGGTTATCAAAGGCCTGAGCTGGGCTTGTAGGAGGAATTGTCACCTCTGTGTAAGTTGGGTTATCAAAAGCACGCACAGTCTTTTCTGGGTCTATTGACACAATGCTATAAGTAGGATTTACAAATGACTTCCCTTGCGATGTAGTAGGACTAGTGAAAAACTCTGAACTTGAAGGTTCTGGCTGAGGACTTGTAGACCCACTAGCAGTGGGTGAAAACACTGGGCTAGCAGACTCTTGCCTCAGATACTTTTCTCTCATCAGTTCATACTCTGACATTAATGTGTCCAGGTTAAATGTGTTCTCGGCTGTTGTCTGTAATAACTCTTCATGGCTACCTGCAAAATCTGACATTGTAACATTGGATTCTAAAGTACTGTAAGGTGTGATTTTGAAGTTATCTTCTGGAGCTAATTTCACTCTTTCTTGGTCTGGCAACACATGTTGGGCAAAGACAACCCTAGGTTTAGAGACAGGTCGTTCCTTTCTCCTTTGTTTATCCTCTGGTTCTGTTCTCGTAATAGTTGGTATCCTGGCTTCCTCTCCTGCTGGTTGTGGTAGATTCGTTTGAGAGATATCTACTGAGTTCCTCTCGGCGGGTTTCTCCTTTGTTGATCCCTTACGTATCTCGGTGTCTGACTCCTTGAAAGAGTCTCTCTTTCCTCTTCTTCGTAACTTTGATGATGAGGTTTTAGGTGACCCAGATTTTCTACTCTCACCATTCTCAAGTTCAACGCTGTTTGATAACTGTGATGAGGCTGAAGATCTATTGCTGTGCACTGGAGACTGTGAAGCTTTAGACATTCGACTCTTTGGCAGTGGTTTGGGGCTTTCATCCACCCTTGGTGTACTCTTCTCCTGTGCATGAGACAACATGCTTCCTCTTCTCTCAAGCTCATCGAAGATTTGAGTTGAATGAATTATTCTTGGCGTATCAGAATGCCTCATCCTTTTCTTCCTGAACTCTACCTCTCCTACAATGAACTCCACACTGGGGGCAGTGTCAGGGGTCTCCGAGTAGGATCTCTGACGATGCGTACTCACGCTTCTCCTTACTGGCTTCTTGTATGAAATATGAGGCGATGTTGCCATGGAGTTTGTGGCCATGGCAGCAAGAGCACTGTCTCCCTCGAAGAAAGAATTGTGAGATGTTGACTTGGGCAAGGAGCTATCTGAACCTCTTCTTGGTGAGATATCAGAATCTGTGAAAAGTATGAAAAAAAAAAAACTTTTCAGATATATTTACATAAATTATGTAATCTATATTTTCAGAAAAAGAACACCCTTTATATACTATGTAACAGCCTTTATTTCAAACTGTCTACAATTGTTGGTACGTGAAATAGAATATCACTGCCAAGGCACATCCAAAAAATAATGAACACTTGATTTCTTGGTCGACACCATAACTCCACTCCACACACTTCACATTGTTGTAGGTGTGCGTGAGAATAAGTCGACCTTCTATTTTCACCCTCTAGCACGAGAAATGCTATTGCAGGTACTGAGAATAAGTCAACATTCTTGTTCCATTTTGACCCCCTAGCATAAGGTAAAATGTTATTACAGGTACTCAGAATAAGTTGGCCATCTTGTTTATTTTGACCCCCTAGCATGAGGTAAAATGCTACTGCAAGGACTGAGAGTTACACTTCCTGGGGAAAGGGATACTTTCATATACTGGGCAACATGATTTGTTCCACAATTTCCATTATATACTTTCAATAAAGGAACTTCCCTCATATCCTTCCAGAATGACTATATATTATATACCAGTTTCAAAGTTCCCTTTTTCCAGGTTCTAGACAGGAAAGACTGTAAATGACATACCAGCATATGGGTTCATGATTGTACTTGCAACATCTGAAGCATCACTCCCAGACAGCAGAGATTCAGCACTACGGACAGATCTCAGTGTTCCTGGTGTCTCTATAATATTGTGTTGCTTATCAGCTGGCATACTGGCTTTACGAGTCAGTTTCCGTTTACTGTCCACAGCCCTGGTTTTGACAAAGAAGGCTCGCCAACCACTTGGGGATTTCTTCATTTTACCTGCACTTTGTTTTTTCCTGTTGGTTAGATGTTTCTCGATTACTACAAGATATTATTCACATATATTTCTTGTGCAATTGTAAATTGAGTTGGACCTCTTGCTACGTCACTGAGAGAGAGAGAGAGAGAGAGAGAGAGAGAGAGAGAGAGAGAGAGAGAGAGAGAGAGAGAGGGGGGGTAGAGAGAGAGAGAGAGAGAGAGAGAGAGAGAGAGAGAGCAATCTTCTCACCTATCGTATGGTAGATCAATCACTGTATGATATTGTTTAGGTAATGCTGATGGTCCGCCTCCAACTTCTATAAACTTCTGTCTTTCAGTAAGTGGTACCTCCTGTACTGATTGCACTCCACTACGTGCCCTAGCTTCCTCCAGTGATAACAATTTAGTTGGAGTTGATAACACCAGAGATTTGGGACGGGCTCTCCTTGATGCAGGGGTTGACATGCCTATCAGAAATGCAACCAAGAGTCATTTACATTGATTACATGCACTAATTCCAACAACCTAATTAATGGTATTAGTATGTATATGAAGAACCTCTATACTACTATTCTATTCCAACCCTCTAGGTGAGGTGAAATATTATTGCAGGTAGGGAGAATTATTTGTATTACATTGAAAGATGTACATGAATGGCACGAACTACTTACTCACCTGGAATGTCTGTTTGTTCATTATTTGTTAACCATTAATGTACTCACCTGGATGATGTATGTTTGTTCGTTATTTCTTAACTGTTACTGTACTCACCTGGAATGTCCGTTTGTTCGTTATTTGTTAACTGTGACTGTATCTTGTCACTAAATATCATGTGAACATTTCTTATCAGATATTCCACCACGACAGACTGAACACGAATTTCCATGAACGCAGCCAGCCCAGTCTCAATTTCTCTTGTCCTGGAGTAAAGTAAAAACCAACACACATATCACACAGGGCAGCCAACGAGTTGAAATTAAATTTCACACAAGCCATACAACATAGTAGAGTATCATTCAAGTATTTGATTAGCCTAGCCATGGTTGATCAACTTGAGATTGACTTGTTACTGCCAAGAACTACGTGAATATATTTGGCAAAATCCAATGACGAACACAGATTGACATTAATATCAGACGAGTTCAGGAGAGAGTCCTTGGTGTGTGTTTTGCATACATGATTTGCATAAGGATCAAGTCTGACCATGTAATGTCACTAGCCTCATAAACAGACGTGCAAAACTTGGATTTTTAAGTGAACTCCTTGTTAGCAGACATCAATTATTTGCTCATTATTCTTAAATTTGGTCCAAATTCCAACACCTTTTTAACCTTTTGATTTGTACGCCTGTTTTAAGAGGCTAGTGATGTCATTCAGTCTGTAATTATTGGTCATTATACATTTCATGTATGCAAAACAGCAGCAGGGTTCTGCTTCTAAACTTGCCCATGCATCGCCTACCAACATCGCCCTCTAGTGGTGAGCAGTGACATTATTCTGCAATGTATCATTGACCACGACAGAGATTGTGGTTCTTCAAGATTCTTTACTAAGTTGGATGGCTTATCTGAAATAACATCTAAACTACCAACAGGAAGACAATTGACCACAGAACAATTAAATAATCCTGTCAGGATTTGAATACACGAGGTGCTAAGCCAACAGCTGCATGAAGGTGGCAGGATGAAGAGTAACCATGGATACGAGTTTGATTAGTTTGTCATGTTTTGGTGCATAAGGTAAGTGATCATTTACATTATGTTGATACACTCCAGCAACTATAAACACACACAATCATCTTACCAAACAATGTGTTCACCCCAGAAAATAATAGCCGACATCCTAGTATATTTTGCATAACAAAATAGTATATTGTTATGTAAATTACCATGTATTGTTTGCAGGACATATTAGGTTGGACCGAAGTATTGTTAACACTTCTGGGGAGAACTCTGAGGCCACCCACTTAACTGACACTTTACGCAAAACACAGTAAAACCAATGACACAAATGAAAAGACAGTCTATGTGTAAAGTAGAATAAAAAAGGTTGGCTTAAACCAATCATATAGATGAGGATTGGGTATTTATTTTTTGGAGTTTTAATTTATAAAACAATTTCGTCATGGCTTCCTATTTGAAAAATCAATGTGAAACAACATTGACTAAGTCTGTGTTTGTAACTCAATGCATTGCAAAAATCTAATAAATAGTGTACCAAGTTTATTATTGTACGTACAATAACAAACATTTTACACATTTATATATATTTTTTTTTCAATTTATATATTGAGTTACAAACAAGGACTTGGTCAATGTTTTTTCACATTGATTTTTCAAATAGGAAGCCATGGTAAAATTGTTTCATAAATTAAAAATCAAAAATGAGTATCCACTCTTCATCCATATGGCCACTTTAAAGCAGCTATATAGATGACAAACGGGTATTTATTTTGGATTTTTAATTCATAAAACAATTCTACTATGATTTTTTTTTTCATTACACTCGAAAAGACAATGTGAAACAGCATTGATTGAATATGTGCTTATCACTCAATAAATTGCAACAAGCTAAAAAAGTGTGTAAAGAATGTTTGTTATTGTACGTACAATAACAAATATTTTACATTTGTAATATTTTGTAATTTTTTGAGTTGGAAACAAGGATTTAGTACATAATATTTCACATTACTATTTCACTTATAAACAAAGTAAAGTTGTTTTATGAATTGAAAATCCAAAATAATTACCCATTTGTCATCTTATATGGGCACTTTAAACATAAACATTTATATATACAATGACAAATAAATGAATTACGCTAAGTTTAGTTTTACGTCAGAATCTCTGAATTTTTGCTTGAATAAAGTTTATTTCAACATCTGTAAACACGATGAAGCTTTGTTTCTATTCAAATTTATTTATTTTTTTTAATTTTTATTTTATTTTTTGAAAATAAATTTATTTTCCTGAGTTTCTACACCATTTCATCTCTTGAAAATTTTAATATTATATCCTACTTTAATAACATTATAGACAAGGCTATTATGTTTTCCACATAAAAAATCATAAAAAAAGTCATTGAAACTAAAACCAGAACCAAAAACATGAAAATTGAAATTGAAACAATTAGGGAAATCTATTTTTCCTCTTCACCTGCATACCATAGCCATGTCATGACAATGAAAATTCAATAAGAAAAAAGGTTTTTTGAGAATAACTACATACTAATATATATCTACTATGAATTTGTCTTCAGTTTACAGAGATAATTATGCCAAGTAAAATGTATCTGCACCCTTCAGCAACATTATTACAATTTCCTTATAAACGAAATGAAGTCATGGTAACCATTTTTTCTGGCTAATTTAGTAATTACAAGTAGATTTTATGCCTGTTCCTCCACATCAAAATTTCTCCTATGCTGTGGTATGTACTTTAATGATCACAAAATCCGCTAACTTTGTGGACTTTTTTCCATCAATTTCAAGAAAGATATCTAATGTGTCTTTATTACCTTCACTTTTGCATCAATATCATTTTGGTTCAATGAATAACATTTGATATTTCCATGACATTTGTGGAAAATAGTGTCAAATTATAAAAATATGAATTTATAATTGTTCCCAATAGGCAAATAGAGCCACTATGACATAAATTACTCTTAAAGCTCCGCCTTAAAGTAGCCATATTGATAAGGATTGGGTATTTATTTTGGATTTTTAATTCATAAAACAATTTTATCATGGCTTCCCTACTTGAAAAATCAATGTGAAACAACATATGTCAAGTCTGTGTTTGTAACTTAGTACATTGCAAATTGCTAAACAATGTGTAAAAAGTTTGTTATATTGTACATACAATAACAAACATTTTACACAGTCATTTATTAATGTTTTGCAATTTATTGAGTTACAAACACAGACTTGGTATATGTTGTTTGACATTGACTTTTCAAGTAGGAAGCCATGATAAAATTGTTTGATAAATTAAAATTCCAAAATAACTACCTTCTATTCATCCATATGACCACTTTAAGACTGGAGACTGAGACAAAGTGAATCTTTTTTTAACATAATTGGACACGCATACAGTGAGTATCTACTACACCCATCTCTACTGACACATACTTGCTTTTCTTAAATGCCATACTAGCTGTCTCTATCTGCTTGGATCTGTAATAGAACAAAACAATAGAATCTCAGGGGTTAGTCACATGACTATCAGGTGACAATCACATGTCAAGAAGTGTAGCTTTGTGATTGGTTGATGAAGGCAGAGGTGTATCATGTGACAATAACACAACCGAGCTATTGGTTAACAAAGACATTCTTGTTACTGGAACGCAAACTCAAAACCAATCAAATAAGTATTTGAGGTACTGAATCAGGTAGGAAACATCAAATTAGTATAGTTGTAATGTGCATCTAAGTCAAAAATACCAACTGTCACACCTGTATCATGTGACAACCTTGTGACCATCACATGATAGCACCTCAAAGCTGCCAATTGGACAAGTGCTTACACACAGAGAAGCAGGAGAATAACCTACAATGTAAATGTGCCATAACAACACTGTAAGTGCATGTTCTGTAACAGAAAACTTGGTGTGAGTACAGCATGCACTCTAATCATACAACTCGGCCAACAACAAGATTTAGAGAATCATATACAACACACTTGTGAGTTACTAACTGCCATGCACTCACAAAGGTTTCATGCCATTTGTGGATTTGTTTTACTGTGCAGCTTAAACAATTTAGTTTAGTATTTATGACTAGCATATCAACAAATGTATTGTGCAATTTATATCAAAATTAGAACTGTATACGAGAGAGTACTAACGTTTGATTATTCTATACATGTATGTATGTATGTATGTATGTATGTATGTATGTACCGGTACATGTATGTACATGTATGCATGTATGTATGTATGTATGTTTGTTCATGTATGTATGTATGTATGTATGTGTATGTATGTATGTATGTATGTATGTATGTATGTATGTATGTATGTATGTGTGTGTGTGTGTATGTATGTATGTGTGTATGTATGTGTGTATGTATGTGTGTAGGTATGTATGTATGTATGTAGGTATGTATGTAGGTATGTATGTATGTATGTATGTATGTAGGTATGTATGTAGGTATGTATGTATGTATGTATGTATGTATGTATGTATGTATGTATGTATGTATGTATGTATGTATGTTCATAATGTACGTATGTGCGAGTGCAGCCATGCATAACTGTATTTGTAATTAATATGTATATATGTTATACCTTTATAATAAGTATAATAACTAGAAAAACACAAACTATACAAAATAATGATACAACACAAAGTATACACTAAGTTTAAGTCACAAAGTAGAGAATATACAAAAGTTAATAAACATCTATCTGTTAGATACATTGCCTACAATGAAGGCTTTCAACTACTTTTAATCTAAATTGACACTTTTTGATGATACTCATACACTGAATAAAAAACTTGGTAGACCAATATGGGACACTGTAATCCCTTCAATGGATGATACACTTATAAAAGTCTTTGGTATGGTACAAAGTTAAGGTAGACACTGGATGGGAAAACCATACGGGTTTATTTTTTAATATACTGTATCATACTATGTGAATGAATGAATGAATTAACTATAACTGAGTAACTGAATGAATAGGTGAATGAATGAATGAATGAATGAATGGGTGAATGAATGAATGATACGTGAAGGAGAGTGAAATGACTTTGCTAGAGGCGTGGAAGTATCAAGGATAAGAAAAGGTGTACTTTACAGGATTCAACCATCTGGCATTTGGAAGAGTATGCTTTGATAGGGTGACAGTGGTGTTGGATGTGGGGTGAGGTGAGGTGAGGTGGGGGGTGTTGAAGAGCCAACGTTAACATCACGTCTAAAAGCATGAATGAAGTGATATCAGTTGTTAACTGTGTGATACTTTTATACAGCTTTACAAAGCAGACAACATTAATTGGCATATAGGCAAAATATACACAAATTTCATTTCATTAAGTCTACACAAAAAAGTACAAATAGACCATAGACCCTCACTAAATCTATGGATATATTTAATTCAATAACTAAACGACTGTATTAGTTACTAGTTATGTTAAAACAGGATGGCAAATTGACAAAATCTACCAGAGTTTTGTATGCAATATACCAGGATCTTAAATAAACCATAAAATACCTATTGTAAAGACAATTCAGATGTGAAAACAGAACTGTTTTGAAAAAAAATTGGTCTCGAACAAAAGAACGCTTCAATCTATCCTCATTTCCCAATGAGTAATTACTTGTGTACAAAGAGAGACCCTCTTGGGAGAAGGTGGATTAAAACCTCACTGATAAGATAGCACAATTCAAAACGCATGATATTGAACCATGGGCCTTTAAATATATTATCTGCTTCATATCATGTGCATCTTACTATGTGTTGTACTCTGTAGTCATGACAACCATAGTACTCTGTAGTCATGACAACTGTGATGGTACTCTGTAGTCATGGCAACCATGATGGTACTACTCTGTAGTCATGACAACTGAACACGAGTCTGTAGTCATGCCAACCATGGTTTCCTTGACTTCGGACCTACCTGAGTAGATTGGGAGCCCAGACAATGGCCAGGTTTTTGGAATGCATTCCTGTTTGGTCCTTGAAAGTGCTAATTTTTGACAAATGCTTCATTAGGAATTCTACAGTTCGGTAATGAGGTGGTGGCAATTGCTGGATGACATCTGTTATCTTCAATAACCTGTCTTCCTCGTTGGCAATGGCTTCTGAAAACTTCTCATACAGCTGATACGTCAACAGTGGATTGGGAAGCTCTCTGTAATCATGTCAATATACATATAGTTACCATAGAAACAGCATACTATACACAACATGAGGAAACACATCATTTTCATTATCACCTTTCTATAACTTTCAAGGCGTGGTTTGATATTCAGGAACTTTCATGAAGTGGTCAGAAACTTGACATTCAAAGAGTGATGTGAAACTCTATGTAGGTTTTTTGAGGACTTCTAGCAACTCACCTGAAGTACAATGTAAACACTGAACTAATGCTAAATGAATGTCATGAACATACTTGGACTGTTAACTCACCTGAAGTACAACTTAAGCACTGAACTAACGCTATGAATGTCATGAACATACTTGGACTGTTAACTCACCTGAAGTACAATTTAAGCACTGAACTAACGCTATGAATGTCATGAACATACTTGGACTGTTAACTCACCTGAAGTACAATTTAAGCACTAAACTAACACTATGGATGTCATGAACATACTTGGACTGTTAACTCACCTGAAGTACAACTTAAGCACTGAACTAACGCTATGAATGTCATGAAAATACTTGGACTGTTAACTCACCTGAAGTACAATTTAAACACTGAACTAACGCTATGAATGTCATGAACATACTTGGACTGTTAACTCACCTGAAGTACAATTTAAGCACTAAACTAACGCTATGAATGTCATGAAAATACTTGGACTGTTAACTCACCTGAAGTACAATTTAAGCACTAAACTAACGCTATGAATGTCATGAACATACTTGGACTGTTAACTCACCTGAAGTACAATTAAAGCACTGAACTAACGCTATGAATGTCATGAAAATACTTGGACTATTAACTCACCTGAAGTACAACTTAAGCACTGAACTAACGCTATGAATGTCATGAAAATACTTGGACTGTTAACTCACCTGAAGTACAATTTAAACACTGAACTAACGCTATGAATGTCATGAAAATACTTGGACTGTTAACTCACCTGAAGTACAATTTAAGCACTAAACTAACGCTATGAATGTCATGAAAATACTTGGACTGTTAACTCACCTGAAGTACAATTTTAGCACTAAACTAACGCTATGAATGTCATGAAAATACTTGGACTGTTAACTCACCTGAAGTACAATTAAAGCACTAAACTAACGCTATGAATGTCATTAAAATACTTGGACTGTTAACTCACCTGAAGTACAATTAAAGCACTGAACTAACGCTATGAATGTCATGAAAATACTTGGACTGTTAACTCACCTGAAGTACAATTTAAACACTGAACTAACGCTATGAATGTCATGAAAATACTTGGACTATTAACTCACCTGAAGTACAATTTAAGCACTAAACTAACGCTATGAATGTCATGAAAATACTTGGACTGTTAACTCACCTTAAGTACAATTTAAGCACTAAACTAATGCTATGAATGTCATGAAAATACTTGGACTGTTAACTCACCTTAAGTACAATTTAAGCACTAAACTAACGCTATGAATGTCATGAAAATACTTGGACTGTTAACTCACCTTAAGTACAATTTAAGCACTAAACTAACGCTATGAATGTCATGAAAATACTTGGACTGTTAACTCACCTTAAGTACAATTTAAGCACTAAACTAACGCTATGAATGTCATGAAAATACTTGGACTGTTAACTCACCTGAAGTACAATTTAAGCACTAAACTAACGCTATGAATGTCATGAAAATACTTGGACTGTTAACTCACCTATAGTACAATTTAAACACTGAACTAACGCTATGAATGTCATGAAAATACTTGGACTATTAACTCACCTGAAGTACAATTTAAGCACTGAACTAACACTATGAATGTCATGAAAATACTTGGACTGTTAACTCACCTGAAGTACAATTTAAGCACTGAACTAATGCTAAATGAATGTCATTAAAATACTTGGACTGTTAACTCACCTATAGTACAATTTAAACACTGAACTAACGCTATGAATGTCATGAAAATACTTGGACTGTTAACTCACCTGAAGTACAATTTAAGCACTGAACTAACGCTATGAATGTCATGAAAATACTCAGACATATCGGGATCAGTCTCACTGTCAAATTCTTGACGTAATCGTTGAATATTTGATGTAACACCAGACAGACGATAAATTCCATCCACAACACCATTGGTTTCAATAAACTCAGTACACAGACTTAGCACCCGGGGAACTGTACATAAAAATAAATACTCTGAGAGTTACTACATTATAAAAGCATTGTGTCATTGTTTTCGGTCACTAAATTTAGATTAATAATTTTACTTTCTCAACATGTGTATTCGTGGTAAACAGTGATGGCAATGACTCCATTTTGTGTAAAACTGTATGATCAAACTTTAAATGTAATTCCTTTTCATTACGTGATTCGATACACACAATTTTCCTAAGAGAGACAGACAGAGAGACAAAAATAAAGACAGTGAGACAGAGAGAGAGAGAGAGAGAGAGAGAGAGAGAGAGAGAGAGACAGACAGACAGACAGAGAGAGACAGAGACAGAGACAGAGCGAGAGAGAGAGAGGGAGAGAGAGAGAGAGAGAGAGAGAGAGAGAGAGAGAGAGAGAGAGGAGGGAGGGAGGGTGAGGGAGAGTAGGAGAAACAAATGGGAGGAAGTAGAAAGAGGAGAGGAGAGGAGTTGAGAAGAGAAGAAAAGAGAAGAGAGGAGAGGTGAGGAGAGAAGGGAAGGGAAGAGAAGAGAAGAGAAGAGAAGAGAAGAGAAGAGAAGAGAAGAGAAGAGAAGAGAAGAGAAGAGAAGAGAAGAGGAGAGGAGAGGAAAGGAGGGATGAGATGAGATGAGATGAGTTGAGCGGAGATGAGATGAGATGAGATGATATGAGATGAGATGAGATGAGATGATAGGAGAGGAGAGGAGAGGAGATGAGATGAGATGAGATGAGTTGAGCGGAGATGAGATGAGATGAGATGAGTTGAGCGGAGATGAGATGAGATGAGTTGAGCGGAGATGAGATGAGAAGAGATGAGTTGAGCGGAGATGAGATGAGATGAGATGAGTTGAGCGGAGATGAGATGAGATGAGATGAGAGGAGAGGAGAGGAGAGGAGAGGAGAGAGAAAGCAGACATCCTGACTTACCTTCATTACCAGAGTTCAACAAATGTTCACCCAAATCACATCCATAGACACGTTCTCTGAGTATACCACTTTGTTTGAGTCGTCTCTTAGCAGGTCTTGCTATGAGAAATGAACGCAAGAATGTGATCAGCTTACCATGCTTATTAAGGACTGTCAAAGCAAAACAAAGAGAGAAAGCCAATGTAAGTGTCAATGTCAATGAAATGACCAGTGAAAAACCCGCTGATAAAAGCATTCCGTGCTCGGGTACATGCCACCCCTGACAGCACTGCATGTTATGAGTGGGAGAGACTTGGCATCAACAAACACGTAACAGGTATTCATGTTCATTCTGTTGCATACATAACTGTCTTGCATTTTTTTTATGAAGCATTTTATAAATCTGGTTGAAGGGAGCCTAAATGTATTTTTGAAGTCATTAAAGACATTTGACAATTCACTATCTTTTTATAAGGGAAATCATTTATCTGTTATTTTTAATGCAGTTACCACAAAGTGTTCAGTTGCCGTTTTGATGTTTGGTGGCGGGAGAAGAATTTATAAGATTTTGGGTCACATTCATGCTGTGTTGGTCAAAATCACTCGCAGTTTTTTTTACTAAGTTCATGAAGCAAACGTAATTATCACTTGCAATTGACTGAACTCAAAGCTGGTATTATTAAGATATAACATAGATACGATCCGATGATGATGTAATTTGTTATACGTACCAAAAAATGTCAAATGTTTATGGCTGTTTTATGTACACTTGTAAGTATTTTAGTCGAGTAAAAGGTTTATAAACTCAGCTTTCGCCTCTTTCATCTGTATTCAAAAATATTGCATGGTGACCTATCATTTTTTTCCATGATTTTAACTCAAAATATATTGAAGTTTTTTTGAACAAAGACACAACAAAATTAATGTTTAGGAATTTAGTTTCTCAGGGTCATACTATTTTACGATTTGTGAATGGGGTGGTGTTCTGTATTATCGGCTCAATTCACAGACTTACATTGTCCATGTAATGCAGTAAAACAAAATCACAATTTCTTGAGTTGCTTAAGTATTAAAACAACACAGAAAATACTAGCATGCTATATGTAAGCAGTTACAATGATAGCCAAGGAAAAGAAATCACTACTTATAATAAGTCATTAGAAGTGTGTTAATTTTTTTCAACACAGCACACTTTATTATCATATTTTAACTGACAAGTTATTATCACTGCATAATTCCATGCTTCAGAGAAAGAAAATAAAATGTAGAGTAAAATTAAGATAGCCGTGATTTCAGTGAAAGAAAAAAGTTTCTTTTTCCTGGCCAATCATGTGGACATTTAGCACAACACAGCAAGCATATCTAGTGTAGTAACAGACTTGAGGGAGATATTTATTATTTTTGTCATTTTTGTCCTTATACTTATAGTGCAGAGTGATAGTTACACAGGGTGACAAGTTGTGCACAACTTATTGTCACAGACTTCTTCTTAGATGGATACCCAAGTATGTATACAATGGTGTGTTTTTATCGGCATATGCAGCTGCAATGATCTATTGCCTTGTATACATGTTCCAGGTGATGAGGTGATTGCCACAAAGTATTCCGCAATGTCACAGTTTATGTGTTACGAGTGATGCGAGGCACTGACAGAAAGTACTTTGAGTGATGCGAGGCACTGACAGAAAGTAATTTGCAAAAAAACCACTGTGACAATGTAATTCTAAAGGTAACGTGAAGAGTTTCGGAAAGATTTTTATTGTGAACAATTAATCATTCTGTGTAACTATCATTTCATGTAGTTGCATTTTGATTGGATGCATAACATTACGACACACACACAATAGCATACCTGAATTAATGTCTGTTGCTATGGGGATGAAGGCAAGACACACACACGAGAGAAAGAGGCATAAATAGAGACAAGGTGGACATGAACATAATATCTATCAAAGGTCACAATATGTAGTGCCAATGGTCAATATTCAATGTCAAAGGTTATCAAATTGTACCACAGGTCAGTAGCCAATGATAAAGGTAACCACATGGTGCCAAAGGTCAATCAATGGCTAATGTCAAAGTTCGCCCTCTGTTGCCCAAACGTCAATATCAAAATGTTACAATACTGTGTCAAAGGTCAATATTCAATGTTAAAGATCACCAAATGGTGCCAAAGGTTACTGTGCAAGGTTTTACAGTGGAAGCTCTTCTTTCAAGAAGCGTTTGTCAGTGTGTACTGTCGATGGTCTAGAACATGATTGACAATTTCCAAGTGCAAATTTCCACTAATAGCATAATCATTATCATTCACTTTAGCAATACTTTCTATAGCTCTGATCTGATTAAAACCTTGCTCAGTAACCTTCGGCACCATA
>NC_135557.1:10250459-10405459 GCF_964340395.1 Glandiceps talaboti | reverse complement strand
ATTCAAGTGTCCACAACTTATCATGAATTCAAACGTCCACAACTCACCATTCTTACCTCATTATTTCCGGTGATAGCTTCACCTCTAGGTAATTCCACTAGGAGACTATACCGTCTATCATAAATACATCGATGTAAATGTTTATCTAAGACACGGAAGTCTTCATAACTCCGTTTTAGAGTCCAGCTTTTTTTGTGACACATGACTCTGACAGTGAACTGAAAATCAGGCTGCCGGTGACTCGACTCAGATTCCTCTATCTCATCATTCAGGATTTGTACCTAAAGGATAAAAAAGAAACAAAATATGATAAAGATTATTTATAGATATTATGAAAGAAATTATGAAGATTCAAAATGCATATTATACCATGTACAAGCCAAGTTGAACAAAAATATATTAAATTTATACCCTGGTCATGACAACACATGTATAGGTCATTTGTTCTGCTGTGTTTGAAATATGAATCAAAATATTCAAAATTGCCATTACTTTCCCAAATTTGTCTTTGATATTACTGATGCTAATATTATAATTATTATTCCCCATTATTTTTCATCATTCAGCCACAATATACTTGTCACCTAAGGGTTTTGTCACTACTCGTCTTGCGACTCATACTAACAAAGCCCCCTAGGTCACTAATATTTCCCTTTGTCTGAATGAAGAAAAATATTTGGAATAATATCTAATCGTTTACCAACTTTTGGACAACGAAAAAGAAACAAAGTATGATTTGGGGAAATTATGGTTGAAGAATAATGATTCAATACGCCATACTTTGGTTATTTACTTAATAAATATATCTTATTTATTTATTTATTTATTTATTTATTTAACTTATTTTATTTTAAAGGAGATACTAATTCTTTCAACTGTACAGTTACTCTCCAAAGAAGCCCTGTAAATCCAGTTTCAGCCATTTTTTAAGGAAGTGTCACATGAGGACATCTCCCATTTTAGGATATGAGGGTTGAACTAATCATCACTTATTGCCAAATGCTTCATAAAACCAAGATGATTTCCATTACATTATGGTTACACATGATGATCAAGTTATAATCATTTTATCATATTTCACTGGATGGCATTCTGTTTTCTAGTTTGTTTTTGATATAAAGTCATTGTTAGATACATTCTCTGTATTGTATTAGAACAATGACAGAGATTGAACGATAGTTATTTTAATAGTATTGATTCATGATAATTACGTAATACATATTACATAATAGCAATAATCAATAAGAATATTGTAATAATAAAACTAACTGCAGCACAGAACAATAAGAATTCTGAATCAATTGCAGAATCCAGGCCAATTAAGGATTCCGGGCCAATTATGGATTTCGGGCCAATTACGGGATTCCGGACCAATTATGGATTTCTGGCTATTTACAGATTCCAAACAAAGTACTTGATTTATTGAAAGGCCTATAGATAATCTGTGAACAATACTAATATATCATATCTGTCCACAACCCATAATCTCTGGCATCCAGTATCAAATAATTCCAATATGTTCTATTTCAGGCTTTTACAGAATTAATGGTAATGATGACTGGATGAGGTTGAGCGAGGTTGAAAAAAAAAAATTTCTGCCTTGGGACATTGGAGCCATTCGAAATCAAATAAACAAGTTACATATCTCCCCATCTAATTTATACTTGTGAGTAATCTAAAAACTATATGTGTGGGCTCATTTTCCATGAGCTTTCTCTCTCGTCGGCTCATTTGCTATTATCTCTCTCTCTCTCTCTCTTTCCACCATATAGTCAAATGGCTTTCTTTAGTATGGCATGTCCCTCTTATTACCGACAGAGGTAATGTAATGCTACTGAAGAATTTGTCCATTTAACTGCAGATGGGAGAGAGATCATAGAAAACAAGCCAACATGTATAGTTTTTAGACTAGCTTGTGAGCACACTTAGGGGTTGTGTGTTGTACATTTGATCCGGTTTTCCCTGCTTTGAATGGTTAGCCATTGATAAAGAGTGTCCTGCTTACAATACCTGTTTTCACTATCACTTGAGGGACAACTTACACGAATCATTACTTTCAATATTATTGACAGAACCACATGGGGCACAAGTGCAAGTGTGGCGTACTAACTAGGGTTATTTGAGCTCTGGTTGCTTCATTTAATTTTTATATAATTGAAATAAATCAGTAATTGCTCAACAGTTACATAGCTGTATTATCATCAAAACTCACAATTCGTGTCAAAGTGCAGCAGGAAACACTGCAAGCATGAATGCAAATACCCCTGAGTATGCCACACTTGCACATCTTGTGGTTCTGGCATAGTATTTTGTCACAAAGAGAATAGATATTAGAAACTCACCTGTATTTGTCCAAATTCTACATTATCATAATGAAAGTGAGCACATTCATTTAATTTAGGAAATCTAGTGGAGCCTTCGTGATACCTACAAAGAAAACATATAGATTTTTGCCATACAAGATGGTGGAGTTTTAGCAATGGTAACTTGGGGGTGGGGGGGGGGGGGGGGTGAAGGAGCAAATATTTACTGTGTCATTCTGTTGATTCGCACACTGGCCTGAGCTCTGTCTAGTGGACTTGAACTTTGACTACTACTTGTACTTATCATACCAACCATACAGACAAACCGACTATTGGTGTGTGTGTATGTGTGTGTGTGTGTGTGTGTGTCGGGGGGGGGGGGGGTTAGGGTTAGGGTAGTAAATATTCATACTTACTGTGCCATTCTCTTGATTCGTACACTGGCCTGAGCTCTGTTTAGTGGACTTGAACTAGGACTACTACCTGTACTATCATTCCCATTGGTACTACTTGCAACATTTGGGTCTATTCTGTTCAATGGCACCTGAAAAAAATACAAAGAATACATTTATAAGATTGCATAACGTACGGTATGCCTGATGTAAATTTATGTACCATTGGAGCAGGGCTGGCAATATAAACACTGTGACCAATGACACTAATATATATATACCCATTGTATGTGTAATCACAGTCTGGAACTCTCTCTAGTGGTGCCATGTACATGCAAATATATAGCAAGTATTACTTCCCTTAGAGTTGTTGGAGTACATGCATGTACAATGTATAGTCTAGCTGCTAGACCGTCAGACTTTCTTTATTCTTGGTTACCCAGACTCTCACCACTGGGGGCTCTACTACGAGGCCACTAGTCTTGGTTACCCAGACTCTCACCACTGGGGGCTCTACTACGAGGCCACCCAGAGGAGAGTCCGGGGAAATGAGATCCAAAGTCACTTGCACCAGATCTCTTTCCCAGAGATGTGCATGCTGCAGAATATGCCATTTCGAACAGTGTCATCGTCGCAAACCATGGCCTGTTTTACGGCAACTTTCTTAACGAGCCTCCCACATTCAAAATGTAGTGGTAGAAATAATAACTCTGGTTTGTGAGAATGAACAGTATGTGTGTGTGTGTGGTGGTTGTTGGGGGGGAAGGGGGATTATGCACATACTTAAGTTTACACTGTCTCTAGGTGTCTCACTTTGATTTTTAAGCAAATCATTCTAAGTAAAGTAACCTAGCTTACATTATGTATAAAACTCAGTTTGTATACAATTTTATATTTGTACAAAAATGTATACAAGTACAGTAGTTCATGAACTTAAGGTTCTAAATTACTGTATATTGACATTGTGGCTGACAAAATCAGACAGACATGGGCAGACATGTACATGTATATATATGTATATGCCATTGAGGTAACAATTCTAAGAATTTACAGTTATTGAGTTAATTATAACCTTAGCAATGCTGGGAATCAAATGTTATATCAACAACACATGACATACATTAACACGTGAAATACTAGTAGTATCACAGGTATGTGAAGTAGTTGAAGAAATGACTGACATTTATCAAAATTATAGTGTAATACTAAAAGTGTTACGTAAAATTTAATATCTTATAATATCAGGATTTCCTTATCGGCAGTAGCGCAGTGTTTTAAAATTGAGGATTGATTGATATTAATGATAACAATGTCAGTTTGCATTTAGCACTTTCACTAAGATGTGCTCACAACAATTTAATTAGACCATGCATAGACCTATAGTGGCACATCGGCTCTCATACTTCCTCTTGAAACTCCCTGAAAAGCATATACAGTTCACTTGCAAACTAGCGCATTGTATCAAATTTATCCTTCATATAACAACCTCTATCCTATCACGTCTCAAATTTACCAGGTCCCAGATTATACAGCTGTGTAGACTGAGGCACAATCATGATTCAGGTATTGCCCAAGGAATTTGACCATTCACAGTGGAGAGGCTCAAATCGACAACAAATAACAGCAGTGAGACTTGAACCAGTACATTTGCATATCCGCAGCAAGTCACTCTAAGTTGTTCATACCATAATTCAATGGGCATTGAGGTACGTAAAAGTCTAAGTATGGGTACACAGTGACACCCACTAAATTCTAAACAGAATAAAAGTTTGGCAAGACTGAAGACCTCTGGTCTACTACATAAGTTGTGTACCATATATCTGTACATGTCAATGTAGTTTGTTTCAGAATTCAGATACAATTGATGAGATTGTGACATTGGGATTACAGATGTTTAATAGATCTGATAAAATGAAGGAGACTGGATTATGGATAGTTAAGTACAGGAAAAAGTTTACAGAGTAGGTTGTAGAGACATTAGCAAGTGTGGACTTGGTATCACATTGCCACATTGAAGATTACCATACTGTCCTTCAGGGTGCACCAACAGTTTTAACAAATTTCCCCCTGGGTTATGAAACCTCAGAAAAAAATGCTGATACCATAAAAAACATTTAAAGCAACAGATTCAGAGCAAGCCAGTCAAGTTATCATGACTCCAGCATCCATGACTTTTGGGGATACTAGGCAAAAGTGCACTTGAGTTTCCTTGTGATTTTCGTTGTGTCTCCTAGCAAACTGTGGGTATACAGTCACTGATATATAATGTTCCTTGATACACAACCAACTTACTTCTTTTCATACATTGTATCTACGTTTCTGGAACATGACTGTTGCCTTACTCAGGACAATGGGACAATTTATTCACCACATCGCCATCTAGCGGTGGTGAACAGTTATCATCGTCAGTTTGTCCTCAGGAAGGCAACACTCACATTGCCATAACGTAGATATGAAAAGAAGCAAGTTGGTTGTGTATCATAGATCATCACTATAATTATTATTGAAGTTCCAACCTTATCAATCTGTTTACTGGAGTATAGTAACTATCTTGAACAGTGTTACTTTTACCAGATGTTCCCACTGGGCTCTTCAACTTTATCAAAAATACTTGAAAAACATGAAAACAAGCATCCAAACCTTGTTAGCTGGTAGCAGTGCCAAACACTGCCATTTGTGACAACAACAACAAGGACAGTTTTCAAATAACTCATTTATCACTAGTTTCTATTTACATGTCCTTGCTATAACCTTGATAAAGTGTGAATTCACAACAAAAAAACTTGCAGTTTGTTTTTACTCCTGATTACTTGAATGTATGTTATTGACCATCAATTACTTTGTACTACATACTAAGGCCAAGTTAGAAAAAGTCTGTTTCAAATAATCTGACCAACCCTAGTTTACGCCTCGAACCCTAAACCTATTTTATTTAAACATTTTATGATTTAAAAAAAAAAAATAAATAAATTCTGTCTTTTTGATCTTCACACACATCTGTTTTCTTTCCCCAGTGATGTCTGTACATATTTCATCAAAATATCACAGACGTGGTATTCTGACCGACATTTTGTTTGTGTTTGGGTCAAAGCAATATTTTTCAAAAAATATAAACTATTAAAAAGATAATAATACATGTAAAATGAAATAAAATCTCGACCCACCTACCCTATTTTCTGTGGCCATATTATCAGAAACACACGATTACATATTTTTCACCTAATTATACTACAATGGTAGAGATTAGACATGGCTTTACAAGTCCTTGTACACAAAATTGCAGAAGTAATGCTGCATGTACATATATATGAGCCATGAGGATATTATTGCAATTGAATGACTAGAATACATATTACGTATATATACATGTACATGTGTGTGTATGTATGTACTCATATACAATGTCGAGAGAGAGAGAGAGAGAGAGAGAGAGAGAGAGAGAGAGAGAGAGAGAGTGTGTGTGTGTGTGTGTGTGTGTGTGTGTGTGTGTGTGTGTGTACTATGTATATTTATAGTGTCTCACTGGAGAGAACAGTCCTCAATGCAATATCAGTAGTAGAGTATTATAGACTAATCTAAGGAATAAGAATGTAATAAGCCATGACTCAGAGTTTCATGCTTCTACTGCGATCATCAGATATACCATATACAATTTTTACAACAACTTTCACTTTTGCACACATACAAATACCATAAACCCACTATTTATACACAGATATAAATATTGTCTTAGTCATGTACACATTCTGACACTCAATTACCATAATATCCTCCTAGCTCATAAAATGAAGTGTGGTTAACTTTTCAATACCATAAATCAACTATTTGCACATAGCCTAGAGAGTTAGACTAGTCATACACAGTCTGTAATACAATCGGATAGCTCTATACATAGCTCATAAAATGTACAATAGTTAACTTTTCAATACCATAAATGCACTATTTACACATCGGTATAAATATTATCAAAGTCATACACATTGTGACCATCAATTGAGTTTACAACATATAAACAAGTACTTTGACAATATGCACATATTTTTTAACTACTTTCACTTTCCCATACGTATGTTAAATTACTCCATAAACTTATTAATATCATAAAACTTCACTTACTTGCATGTACATGAATACTATACATGTGACACGCAATGTGACCGTCAACTGGGATAGCATTATCTTATGATAAATGATAACCTGTTTGCTGTGCTATCGAGATACAAGTTAGCAGGCTGATCATACCTACTAGCCCTCCTATTGGTTACGTGGTAAGACCAGCTAACGATGTATCGCAACACCAGTGTGCCTTCTAATGATAGCCAAATTTTGATGTTGTGAGACATAGTAAGAGATAGGGGAAAACCAAATTTTGGTGCATCACTACCAATTGTGTGCATCAGTGGTGCGTCAAATTGGCTTAGAGGGCACACTGCTGAACACGGCTGTAAACAGGTTTAGACATATGGAATGTATTCTTGAACTACTTTCATATTCCTATATTAAGATACACTATTAACTTTCACTTTCATTAAAAACATTACACTGATTTATAATTAGATGTTATTCAACAATATTTTTCTTCGTTCAGGCAAAGAAAATACTCGTGACCTAAGGGGCTTTTGTCACTACTCATCTATCAACTCATAGTGACAACTCTTAGGTCACAAGTATTTTCTGGCTGAGTGAAGACAAATATTGCAGAATAACATAATAATATCAGCGCCAGTAATATCAAAGAAAAATTGGAGAAACTCATGGCAATTTTGAACCTTTTGACTCATATTTCGAACACAGAGGAACTGGTGATGTAGACATGTGTTGTGTTGACACAGAACGACTGAAGTGCATACATTCCATATTTTTTTGTTAAACTTGGCTCTGCATGGTATATTAATGGTCAAGATATACGATCTTAATATATGTTTGACTTTTAATACACAAATTATGATATTTGAAAGTCCATTTCTTACAAAAACTAAACAATTCATGTTGTTTCACTCTGTTTTGCTTTGTTTTATTTTTTAATTTCTACATCATGTACATTATACTGTATACATGTATGGTATAATTTTTAACCAATGACCAGACAAAAGTAGGAACATTACATTGTGAGTTGAGTTCAGTAACCCGGATCACAGGCACTTGTTACCCGAGATATGTATCAGAATGTTTCCATCAGAATACGATAAAATGTCGATAATATCGTTAATACAAATGTATTGGCGTATTTAGCCAACTATATATGAAAGGGGTAAAATTACACTTGTTTCTGTGATTGCGCAGGTTAACTCATCACAAAATCTTTGAGACAAATGATGCAAAGTTGACTGTCCCTACTGCTTTAATTTACTACAACATACAAATGCAAACACTCCATATCAACAACACAAATCTCACAAAAGAGAGACAAAAAGGAAGGAAAAAGTGGAATTGAAACAGAAAGAAATGAGGTCACTCTATTGTACATTGAAACTGTATGGTTTCATGTCTGCCTAGATTACTAGTAACATGACCTAGTGACACAGCCATTGACCCACAAAATTGACCAATAATCATTGAAATATGATCTCTAAATATGGAATGTCAATCTCCAAATAAGGAATGCCAATCTCCAAATATGCAATGCCAATCTCCAAATATGGAATGTCAAGCTCCAAATATGGAAAGTCAAACACCAAATATGGAATATCAATCTCCAAATATGGCATGTCAAACTCCAAATACATGTATGCAAAATGTCAATCTCCCTGACATGCGTGTCTAAGTTTCAAATACCTTTCGATATGATTTGCTATCCGTTGCATATCATCTGTTTTTAACATCTTACAATAGAATGTTTCATAAATCTATTCTAGTATATCATGTCTGACTACTTGTACACAAATCACACTGGTTTTTTTTAATACAGCTGACAAGTTTCATGCCTGAACTGAGTGCCTAGTAACAGACACACAATACATCGGTTGTAATACCAGTACTAGAAATATGTGCTAGATTGGAAACAGCTGGTGTATGTGTAGTGTACATGTATATATATATAGGTATCAGCCAACCATATATGTGGCAACAGGGTCAACTAAGGACTTAGTCTGGCCAGCAGTCAAAGAATGGCGAATAATTGTGTACGAATTGGCTATATAAAGAATAGCTTTTGCTTTAGGTTTTAAGTAGGTGAAATTTTACCAAAGTTTCCAAGGTATCTGATTACATTCACTAAAAAAATTACAATCTTCAAATGTGGGACAAATGAATTCGCTGTCTCTATTTCCAGGTTTATATAACCTAAATTTTATTACATGCCACCGAGTTGAAAAACTAAAACGTATTTTTAAAAAGTCACTTAAAAGTTCAACACCAGTACATATACAGATTAGACAAGTAACACGTTACTTATCTGTAGTTTGACTAATTTTCATGCAGAATGACAAATTCAATAAGCAATTGATATACTTTAGATTTTGCTAAAGGGTTGTACATTTTAAGTAGATAAAATTTATTAAAGTTTCCATGACATTTTATTAGGCTAACTACAAAATTTCCAATTTATTTAATTTAAAATGTGAAAAAATGAATTTTGCCTTCTGTTTCCAGGCTATCTCAATAGTTCCCATTTTTTCTCACTGTTGCTGAATTGAAAAAAGAAAATTTTGTAAAATCATCAACCACAGTACAAAAACAGATCTATACACATACTGTATACTATTATTATTATTATTATTAACCTAAATTCTATGTCTGAAGATAATTGGGTTATTTATACAGTATTACCAGTCTATAGTATGACTTAGCCCAAACCAACTTAAAGCTTGGAGTCCAGGCTAGACAGGTCATGGGTCAAATCAACTAGAAGCCAAGAAGTCTGAGGGCTAGACAGGTCATAAGTCAAATCAACTTGTAACTAGTACAAGCCTAGAGTCAAATAATGTATACTTATAATAAATTACATTATTGGATCATCTACATGTATAAGTTGTATCCACCAGGTTTGAGTTCAGTCAATAAACTGTGTTTCATTTCATAGCCGGTCTCACAAGATCCAATGTGAGCCATTGCATCCATAGCAACGACATGAGGGTGGTCAAGCTGAAAGTGTTAAATGTTCTAAAGCAACATTATTGTTCTCAACATCATCACACATGACCCTGACGAAAGCATGCCCACGATCACATGTTTGAAAACCACGGTTGCTAGGCATATTGGAATATCTCACGAGATCCGTAATAAGATGTAAAATCCCTTATTGCAAGTGACTATTAAGTATACATCAGTAAGTAGAATTCTGTAAGTACCTATGTCAGAATAGGCAGAAAAAATTACACCCCGAAAAACATATAAACTCAAGTTTGTGTCCCATTAATACAGGAACTAGGAGATATGGGCCTCTGATCTTTATATTTAGAGAGGTCACAGTAAAGACTGTTAGAATAACTTATAATTTATATCCCTCTTCTCATCACCAGCAATTGTAGAATTTGCCCTAAATACCTATGATACTTGTTAAATTAGGAAATACATATCTATATCACCAATGACTGTACATGATGTATGTGCAAAGGGATAGAATTACAGAATGGTATGTTCTATGTTTTGAATTCCAATATCAAATTAATTCATTACTAATTTGTCAAATTCTTCTGTTTATTTTTTCAAGTCACTGCAAATAATCTATTTTAAAGAAAGTTTTAAAAAATCAGTACTGAAGTGGTTATTATTCTCAAGTATTGCCAAAAACAAAACAAATTGACGAGACATCGAAATTAACTAAAATCTTAAGTGTGTCAGTGTCTTATTTAACCCCATACTCATAGATAGGAATTCTATTTTTTCAGAAGAGAAATTTATTTGACAAAGCTTTTTGATTGGAAGGTATAGAGTTAAAGACGTTACTCTACGTTATAAATTGTTGGCTGTGTTATATCAAAATTGAACTGCAAAGATTTAATTTATATATAAGTTAATAATTCATATGAATTATTACTCAATGGAGTCAACGCTTTCATTAATGAGTGGTAATTACTTATTTCCTATGTTCAACCATTTCAAGTTGTTCAAGTTTTGATAATAAAAGTTACTGCCAGTTCAAGCATACATGTACATATATGTAATTGTACACGTGGTAAATATACATGAATTGTTGAAATACCATGTAAAAATACACACACAGACTCTCTAGATTATTGCAGCATCAGAACCTGGCAATTTGTATGTAGGACTGTATAAGTCTAGTTTGGCCTAGATTTCTAACGTTATGTTTCTGTGGTATGTATCCCACAGAAACCCACAGGCCTGGTCTGGACTACATTTCTAAAAACAGTTCTACATATGATATATATACCAGAGAAACCCATAGGTTTGGTCTGGTCTAAAATCATACCTACATGTGATACATATACCACAGAGATCCAAAGCTCTGGTCTGGCCTAAATTACTATAAACATACCTACATTGTATACACACAAAGGCCCCAGAGGTCTGGTCTGGTCTGGTCTTTGCCTAAATTATAAATATGCGATATTTCCCTTTTTTCAAACCTAACCTAACAGAAAACTTTAAAATAAACAAATACATGGACAGGATCATTTTCTTTACAAATTACAGCAAACTCTAAATGTGATTAGTACTGGAGAGTTCATCCTTCAACCATAGTTCAGTTTGAAGAGTTCCTTTTGGCAAGGATACCATGTATTTCCAATATTGTTAGATGGTATTACTTGCATTCCAATGTGCATGACACATACAATACACACACACACATATTCCTGTACCAATGGCCAGGTTCTGACGCTGCAACAATCTAGACAGTCTGTGTGTATGTGTGTGTATTTTTACCTGGTATTTCAACAATTCTTCCATTCACAACTCCATTAATAGGTCAACACAGGGTCTGGCCTTCAGGCTAACTCTCAATAGTACAATGCAAATCTTGCTTTACTTTCAAAGATATAATTATTCAGACTGTCTTATATGTCGCTGGATATGTAACGCCACAAAGATGTTTGGCATCTGATTTTGCTGAACTGCTTCAGTAGGTCAAGTCCATAATTATCACCAACTTCCCAGTCATGCGATTTAATCATTTTATATTAAATAATTTTCGAATCTGGTCAATGTAGATGATAAACTTCCCCTCGCTTTTCCTTTTGTGATACGTGTAAATCAGAAGAAACCTCTACTGTACCTAAATAAAGTGTGTTGTGATATTGTTACATTGTGTGCATCTATTAGCTATACTATATTTTCCACAGCATGTTGTAAGGCAAACCTAATATATTTTTACCACTAGAAAATTTTGCGATTTTATCATCTCAACTGCAATGTAATTCTCAAACACTAATTTTTACTAATTACCACTACCAGACTGGAACATTCTGTTTATGTAGAAGGCATTTTAGTTACTACTTATTTTCACGTTTTCATTTTCCAACGAAAGCGAAAATAAGTCTACCAAGTCATTACTTTGGCAACAATTTCAAGTTTAAGTAATAACTCATTATGATAACTCAGTCTGTACACAGTTATGTGCAAAGTTAGTGATACAATGTATGTATAATTTCACTACCACTGAATCCATATCTTAAAGACATACCACAGACTTTTATTTAGAAAACAATCTTATTTGTTTTAACGTGTGAGTGACAGTCTGTCAAAATATTTGACAACAAACCTATATAATATACACAGTGTATATAACATAGATGAATCTGAGGGCCTGCATAAGTTACATGTCTAATCAGCAGGGAGGGACCACAGGTCATATTACCCTATCTTTGCAATATTACAGACACATGTATATATCCGGTCTACATACGTTTCATATAGACCTCAGACTGATATACAAAACAGTTTGCTGGTATCAATTTCTTACATAAATTATGTCGTGTTTATGTTGTGGCCTGTTAATTTCCATGTCAGTTAATTCTTGGACTATTCCATGAAAGATTTTACGCTACAAGGTCCTTTTGGGTCACTCTTATTTTCCTTGGCTGAGCCAACAAAATCATTGGGGAATAACATTAAATAATCTACAATTTCAGTCGCTGAGACTGGGGGATATGTTTACTGTATAACCCACATCATTTCAGTTATAACTAAAATGATGTCGGTTTGTTGTTTCACTCATTGGACATTATATGTATTGAGACAGGCTAAGGGATATTTATCAAACTGAGTACATTTTGTAGAATACCAATGCTGTGTACACTCTGACTGTGTCTACTCAACTCAATACATTACATGTAAACATACCAACACAAGGCTACACTGTGTGTTGGGATCAGGGGTCAGTAGAGGTCATGGGGTCATCACCTTATACACACAATAGAACTTGTGATGATAATATTCTTTCTATATATGTATATGTATGTACCCTGACTGTTCAGTGTTAGTGTTACACTACCAGTATACAATTGAAATAGTTTACTACCATGCAATATTTCCTATTTGGTAAACTTTCCTGGTAGTATACAGTACATGTCTTCATTTTTTATCCCATTCACGATTTTCTGTCCCTCAAAGTGATGGAAAAACCACAGACCCTGGAGTGGGTCCACTCCTTGTCTGTATCCTATACACGATATGATCATCTCCACCTTACAGTCAAATGGATTTCTCTCCTACAGAATTCCATTTTTACCAACAACAGTGATATTGGAGCATACGTATAAATATGATGATGTTATTGCATGCATCCTCAAGTCATTTACATTCAAACTGAATGCTGCATTTGTAGTAAACTGAACTAAGTAACCAATTACAACTGCCTGTCAGTGTGTGATGGATTACATTGTATTATGTTATGTGAGTTACAATTATGCATCATGAGTTATATGAATTGAAAGAAATGACATTCATACACATTTATACATCATTATGGTCTTGAGTAGTGTTTCTGTGAACCTAAAGAATAAAGCAATATGCCACATGTGTATTAAACTGCAACTCCACTCCAAGAAATAAAGGCATTTCCATAACCTTTGGGTTCTGTTTGAAAATAATATTAAAGTGGAACGCAACACCAGGAAATAATAGATATTTTCATAAACAGTAACTATGGGTTCTGGAGAGACATTTTATGAGTTTACATCACTTAAAATTACTTGCAATTTCAGAGAAATATCATGTTGATCTTATGCTTTTATAAGGTATCTTTGCTGTGGGCCATTGCATCATGGGAGTCAGCAGAAATAATATATTCATGGTTGGCCAATGAATATTCATGACTCCTGAGTGCTTATTCCCTTGTGTAACACATCTCTCATGAATATTCATTGTGCATGAAATTTATTTCTGTTGACTTCCATCATGCAATGGTCTGCAGCAAAGATATGCTAGACTAAGTATAAATGCACAAGGTCAACATGTTTTTCGGAAGTCACAAGTAACTGAAGGTGATTTAAAATCATGACACTTGAGAACCCATACTTTATGAAAATGCCTTCATTTCCTGAAGTGGTGCACTCCTTTGAGGCATGTAAGCATGTTGTTCTGCTATATGCATGTCTACTGACTCCCATGTGACATTACGTGTCCATGGAAAAAAACAACACAGAACAGCGAATTAATGTAGCAACAAGTTATGACTTTGTTTTTTTTGGCAACAATGCATAATACATCAATCGAAAGTCATGGAATGTCTTTCCAGAACCCAACGTTTCCAAAAAAAGTCTGTATTTCTTGGAGTGGTGGCATATATTGCTGTTATGTTTATAGATGGAAGCATGTTATTAATGAAAGGCTGGAATCACTACAAGGAAACAAAAATGTCAAAAGTTGATGAAATAAGAAGTACTGGAAAATTGCCAGGAATACTGCCAGGAAAGGGGTTATCTGAAAGCATGGATATGGAATGGTTTAAAATGATCTGTAAAAGGAAAATGACTGCAAGGTAATGGAAGCAGAATGAATCATTAATGTTTGGTAAGAAATTAGTAAAAAAAATCAGATTTTACAACCAAAAACAGCTTTACAATCCTATGGTCAATCAGGACAATGTTAATACACACGACCCTTTTTAATTTTCTTTAGAATCTGAGGACTTGAACCCCAACTTATGAAAGTTGATTAACTAATAGTTCCCACTTGTCTACCATAATATTGGTTGTAAGTATGGCTAGAGAATTCCATGCTGTGTCAATTTTTCAAACCAAAACTCAAGCACTTGCGACAATTACTAAATTTGAACTAAACTTAGTTAATGGATTTAACTTTGTATTGCACCAAAATTTACAATTAGCTCACCAAAGCTTTCTCCAGGTATCCACCATGGCTTGTGAGCTAATTGTAAATATCGGTGCAATACGAAGTTCAGTCCATTAACTTAGACTGAACTTTTGCACAGACGAGCTTTCATCATACTATTACTATTGAAGAAAGTAAGTTAGCATAATTTCATATATTGTAGTCCCAATATGCGTATTTGTACTTGGGTATCAGATGGCACAGTAATCTGCTGACATGGGCAGGATGGATACCACTCCAATCCGCAAATGCAAACACGCATATTGGAACTGAAATATTTTTTTACATTCTGAATGTTTAAGTTTTGTAAGTTGGATTTTCATTTGGTTAGATTGCCAAAATTGAGGAAGACATCTTACAGAATTGCACTTTAGATGATAATACAAATCTTGAAGGCAATATAACTGAGCTTCACTTAGCCAGGAAGTATTCTATATATTCCTACCAAAAACAAGGGTAACTTTTCACTTACATTCTGTCTCATTCTGAAACAAGGGCAAACACCTGCCCTGTAACTTTATCCAAACTGTTCCTATCTGAAACAATGGCAATATTGTCTGTAACTTTATCCAAATTGTTCCTATCTGCAACAATGGCAAAATTGTCTGTAACTTTATCCAAATTGTTCCTATCTGAAACAATGGCAAAATTGCCTGTAACTTTATCCAAAGTGTTCCTATCTGAAGCAATTGCAAGGTTGCCTGTACATGTACATTGTACATGCATGCATATCATTGATTAGGTTGTCGTAGGTTGCGTTATCACATTATTTTTTTTATATTTGATGTCCTTAAAAGCTGTCGCCAGTTATGAAAATAGAAAAGATAATAATAGCTGGGTAGTAAAGCTGTTGTCAGTTGTAAAACCATTACAGATGAGATTAATGAAAATGAACAGACACATCCAGATAGCCAGGCCATAGTAGAAACCGTTATACCATACCCACATACTACTGACGTAAGGGGTGTGTTTACCTTGGTGTAAAACATACTATTACCGGCCTCAACTCGGATTGTGTTCGTCCGCCCCTTACTCTCATTTTCCACAGCTTCACAGCCCTTTTGCATTCTTTTACCCCTGTTGAAACGAAAATCAACATGTCAATCGATGTCCAAAATAATACATTGTACAAATGTACAATAAAGAGAACACAAGAATGTAAAGAAGGAGCAAAGACCATTAGGACTCAAAACGAGCAGGAGTTCAGGGTACATACTAACAAACATTACCAATTTGTTATGGTTACGATATGTAGGTGAGGTGGTGACAAGGAAATCACAGTTGAAATAAACCTCCATGGTTACCAGGTGTGAAATGTACCGGTCCCAAAAATAAGGTACATTTTGTATATCTACATGTTGACTACAAAATTTACAAGGTAACTTCTATTAATATATACATGTACCACATATTTTATAACTTATAAGGTTAACAATTACACCCAAATGGCATTCTAATAGAAAAATAAACACATGGTAAATTATTTTACCCACCGTTTCAATATCAGAGAGAACATAGCAGATGTATTTGTCATGTATCAGTTCATGGGATCAACAGATTCATACATAACAAGAGAAATCCACAGCTACATGTGATGTATCCTGCTAATGTGTAATGAAGTATCGTACAGGGAGTTTATATTATGTGACTGTTTTAAGCTTTTCACTGGAGTAGACATACAAGCTGTGAAGTCACAGTGTTCTGGTTATCCTGTGATGCATATAATTGTACTTATTTGAACTTGAACTTGAAGGAGAACAACGATTGGGTTTTATAAAAATGACACAGAGTGGTAGCGTACTACTACAGGTCACTGTGGTGTTGTATTCCAGATTAAACACATACACGTAGATTAATTTCTATGTAACTGAAATTTTAAGTGTATGTAAATTGTCATTGGCACTGTAACCTACAGGTCTCTGTGGTCAACAATTGCCAATGATATAATGTACACCATATATATCATGCAGACTTCTTCAAGTTTTAATCTCAGTAAACTGTATTCTACAAGTCACTGTGGTTACTATTGCCAATAATACAATATTGCATGTACCATGTACATTGTATATATTGTCCAGACTTCTCCAAGTTCCAATCTCAGTTGTGTACACTGTACAATCACGTACTCTACAGGTCACTGTGGTGTAGTACTTCAGCCATATCCAATATCCAGTTTACAGTGAAATGTCAACCATTCACAGAGCTCAACACTGTACACGCTTCAGACTACCACAATACACCCCATCATGTCTTTCCTAATAAGTACAGCATGCAAGGGTTGACACACAGACTGGCATTGACAGCTTCCTGGCTTTCTACGAGTTGTATGTATACCAAGACTGGGTTCACTGAACTCTATAGTTCTTGATAACTATCATTCAGTCAATACAGCTTACTCGTTCCAGTTATTCACTTTCATCGAAAGTCAACTGTCTCCGAAATTGCTGGACTCATCAACTTCCTTGGCAGTCAATTGGTGTTATTCCAGAGATATTTAAGTCTATGTTGGCAGAAACGTCAATTTTCACATATCAAATCACAGTTCAGTAGTTTCATTACCTGTATATACCTTGCACGACTGACATATGTAACGTCATACAGAATTAATCAATTGTATCTCTTCCTAGAGACTGTGTTCCAATAGTTCTAACTTCTAATCTCTGATACCTGAGCTGCTTAGACCAGAATGCATGTAGTGTCTGGCATGATGGAATTACTAAATGAGAATGCTGTGTCCGTACACAAACATGCTTCAGGTTCCGGCTAGATTACTGGCATGGCTGTGAAGTTGTACACACATCAGTACCACCAGCAAATCCCATTTTTTTTAATCCTGTTGCTGTCTAAACTCGCACTTTTGTATTTCAATATCTTTCCAGTCTTTGCTAAGAAGTGAACAGTTTAGCGTGAAAACCAAACACTGGATATATATCGGAGAAAGAAACGTAATAGGGTTCTAGATAACTTGCACTGCTGTTAACTTTTGAACAGATCTCTCTGCCAACAGAATGTCCCAATCTGATACTTCATCAAATTCATCCAAACCTTACTGAGAACTAAAGTCTTAACACAGAATCAAATTACTGAATGTGTCCCAAAAATGTGAGTTCTGGATCACTTGCACTGGTAATCTGTTATCATGCAAACTTAGACACAAATCAATTGCATCTTTGCCAACAGAACATTCCAATCTGGTACTTCAAATTTGTCAAAACTTTGCTGAGAAGTGAAGTCTAACAGCAAATTACCGAATGTGTCCCAGAATGAAACACAATTTGAGTTCTGAATTACGTTGTACTGGCAGTCTGCTGTAATGTTAACTTAGGCACATAGCAATCTTAATCACAGAATGCCTCAATTCAAAAGTTTGGTTCTGTCTGACCCTACATATATATGTACAGGTACATGTAGTTAAGAAGTGAACAGTATTTAACACGGAATCCAATCGCTGATTATAAATATAACATTCATATATATAATATATGCTAGGATGACGCACAGTTTGGTTTCTCGATCACTTCCATCAGTTAATGTTACCTACATTGTCTCCCTGTCAATTATAAAGTTTCAATCCAATACTTCAAAGTTTTCAAATCCTTGCTTTGCGGGAAGCAAACAGCACCTTGGATTGTAGCATGGAACCAACACTTGGACAAGAATAACGTGTGCCCTAGGAGTGACACAAAGTTCATGTACTACTAGTGCTGGCGTCTTGAGTTTCCATCCACTTTTACAACAAGTCCTTTTATCTTTTGTAACATTCATTCACCCATTGTGTTGACTGCGATCACTGACCCACGGTGAGTAAGTCACACTATTTTCATAAACAACATACTGACTGACAGCTGATCCTGACACTGCCTGACTCACACTTTCACTGCGGCTCAATTAGCGGAGATGAGTCATCCCGTTACCATGGTAACCTTACAAGCAGCTATCCCTACTTGTACATTTTTTTTTACACAAAACAAGTATGATGTAGTAGTATTTTCTGACTTGACATGTACATCGGCTGAAAGAAATCGTTAAGTTTTGACAAGTCTAGAGTGACGAAGGAGTTTCAATAGCTATGAAAACGATATTCAAACTGATATTAGTTTATTACTCAGACTCACTGGGATGTCTGTTGACTATGTCAATTCAAGACTGTGATCTGGTCTAGACCAGTTCTAGACTGGAATTCATTTGGTGACCTTTGACATGGATTTAGATACATGAATGTATGACTTTTGACACGGAATGAAAGTATACTCTACTGTTGACATCTTTTTTTGAAAGTTAAATTTCTAGTTCCTGCTTCACATGTACACACACAACTGAAGGACTTAATGACAGCAATTATCAGTTGAGTCAGAACTTTGGAAGCCCTTGTAACGCTTCCACTGATTGGATGGCAGATATACAACTTGAGTATGAATCCCATTATCACAAAAGTCAACAGATGTCATATTTACCCTCAATTTCTCTAAAGAATTAAAATAAACTTTTATGCTTGACTGTCATTATATAGCAATGCAGGCAACTTTTGTTATGTTTTCATCACATTTCTCAAGAAAACTAACAATAACCTGTGAATTAACGGCAAATGTACAACTACAAGTTAATTAGTATACATTAGTGTACTTTTTAACTTCACCAACAGGCTACTGGTGACAATATCAGACACACTGTTGGGTTGTCGGTGGCCGAGTGGTTAAACTACTTGCCTCTTACCACTGCAGTCTGGGTTCGAACCCCATTCAGGGTTTGATTAAATTTACCACACTGTAAGTAAGAAGAGTGTACGTCATTCAGTTTGACTCTACCAAACAAAGCAAGTTTTCCCGGGGTACTCCGGTTTCCTCCTGCACTGAACCCATGAGGGATGGCCCTCACTGGACTTCTTGGGAGATAAGTGTTTATATACATGTATGTAAAGAACTATCCAGTATAAATAAAAAAGATTACTGTAATTATTACTGTACATTAGCAATAATTTCTTACAAAGCTCCAATATTTGGTTTTTCCCCAGTACATGTACATGTACATGTGTGTACAAATGGTGTGTAATACTAACACAAGGATATCTAGTCTACTGTCATTTAGATCCATAAAAAATATTGTATTTATAATAATACTACAGATTATTAATAATGAAATCTGCCTGTCTCTACAAACAACACTGTAGTCTTAGTGTAGGTACAGTTAAGTGCACAATCAGATTAAAATCTGATTGTGGTGAATATTGATCAAATTCTTTATTTACCTGTTTCATTCATCTATTGTCGCTTCTTTCGATTCGCTGCTTTCCAAAACAACAAAATTGAAAATAAATGACAATAAATGAAATGAAAGAGAGGCAAATAAAGAAGTGGATCCATTCTCCCCACATCAGAATTTAATTAGATTGATGAGAAGTGCTGGGATTTTTCATTCTATTATTAAATTTCATTTTCAAGGTTACACTGCCACACTGGTCCACAAATACATCTTTTTGTAATTCACAGAATTGTGTTATCTTTATTTCCTTGTTTTATTTTGTTATTGATTTCCCCCTTCCTTGTTTTATTTATAAATACCATAAATAGATTCTATACAATGTACTAGTCATGCTATTGTTTAACATTCATATCAAATCTCAACAAATGATGTCATATGAAAAGTATTCACAAAAGATAAGATTTACAATTTAAAATTTACACCCCCTTTTGATTACACGTTATCAAAACTACATTTATTTTCCAAACTTGAAAATGTGTGATAAATTTATATTTGTATGTACAAAAGGTATTTATGAATACATCTCTAGAGACAGGTACATTATGGATCCAAGTAATAGTGATGTAATAAACACAATGCATTACTGATTGTTTAGCATTTTTATTTGAAACTGTTGCCATGTAAACATGTACTTCTGAAACGACAGTCCATCAATGTTCAACAATTTTTTGAAAATATTACCCATTTACTACTATATAACTGCCTCAGTGCCACAGGGGTTAAAAACTTCTTCTTTTTTTTTAAATGTAGACACCATCATGAAGTATTACAATGGGAGATCTCCCAATCAAATTCCTCAACATTACACCACAGACGTACAAGTGTATGTATGAATGTGAAGAGATGACAGTCGAAATCTACTCACAGAAACAGGACCAAGAATGCATCAATTGTCCAGGTTTATCATACCTACATGTATGTGTCATAAAGGTCAATCTGAGGTCAAATTATGATGATTGCTAAAATCTATTGCACAACATTACTTTCTTGTTGACTAACGTCTTTGGCAATGTCTCTTTAAAAAAGACCCCACATCCTGAGTTATGTACAAAAGTCTTCTGTTTTAAATGTTTTTTGTTATTCTGCTAGGATTGGTCTGAGTGGGTGTGAGAGTGTAGTGGTTACTATCATTGTGGTCTGCATATGTACAATGATGTTTGGGACTCCTTTCTCATAAATCTCATTAGCTGAGTCATTTGATGGCTACCTGTGTGGAGACAGTGTTCTCTTGTACAATCAATGTCTATTATTTGATAGGTATGTGGTTTAGATATATTTGTACATTAGATGAAATTGTCATGTGATGAACACATCATGTCCAGCTAATGAGAGAGAGAGAGAGAGAGAGAGAGAGAGAGAGAGAGAGAGAGAGAGAGAGAGAGAGAGAGAGAGAGAGAGAGAGAGAGTGTGTGTGTTCTTCACAGTGAAATGACAAGCAGATGGGACACTGCAGATGACACAAACTGAGAGAGACACAGAGAGACAGGCATAGTGGATGAGAAAGAACAAATTGCGATGTCCAATGATATGCTACATGGATTGTACGTCTTCTCAATCAAATGCAGTTATCTATATAAATGATATTTTAAAGAAATTGAAGTTTTAATAACAGCAACTTTATATTATAGTAGTGAATACATGTAGATGTGGCTACTCAACAATTTTAAGATAGTTTACAATGAATTTCTTGGAGAAGAACTCTCTGAGGTGGCAGCTTCAAGAAACCATACACTATCAACACCCAGACTTCAAACTATTTGACCCTTGGATGAGAAGTCAAAACTGTCCTTCGGCTAGGTAAATGCAGCTGCAGGGAAAATGGGGAGCAACATACTACCTTGACACACACCTAGACAAACACCTAGACAAACACCTTGACATCTGTAGATTCACACAAATTATATTGACACTGAGGGTCAGTTTGTGAGGTGTCAACATACCTGTCGTTACTAATCTCTACAACTACAAGGACAACACATCCAGTGCTCTTCATCAACACTGCACGTCAAACATACATTCTTCATTGCTTGACATGTTACAAACATGGTTACACCCATAGCACAGAGAGACGGTAACACAAGTGTACATGTATAGTCTAACTAAAAATGTTCATCAATGTGTACTCTGTTAAACAACATGAAGAAATGGAGTTCCATCCTTTGGCTACCACTTTCTGAAATTGGCAGACTGGGGACTACTACCAAATGGAAAAAAGTTAATTTCAAGCCCTGACTATCATATACAAAAACAATATTTATAAAACACCTTTTGTTGCTCAGTATTTACACAGTTTTTGTCCCTATTACCTTATTCAGGGTGATCATGTTCAGTGTACAAAGAAGGACAAATGTTGTAGACCTTAAAAGACCAGCTGCCACTACAGTAAGTTGCTTTGTTGAAGCCCACTTGGAGTATCCCATCCTGAAGGCAAACGTTTTGAACATTTAGACCTCACATCAATACCAGGGTTCTCCCAAGGTCTTTGTAGAATAGTGGGTTCCCTGACTAAGCTTTCTTAGCTTTATATGCAAAAAAAAAATTGTTTCTCATCAGGATAGTTTGTCTAAAATAGTGCAATGACACGATTTTTTTTTTTAATTCTCAACAAACCTGTCACTCAGTCTACTATTAATGACAGTTACTGTTCTTTTTATTTAGTACTTTAGAGCAAGTCTGTATGTTAGGCAGATGTCATTTACTTGTTCATGATTGGCTCTGCAGTTGTCTTCACTGAAGTAGGAAGGGTTATTTTTGTGTTTCCCTTCAGATCTGCAGATTGCACGGGCTGTACAAACACACACAAAAAAATTGATGCAGGGGTACATTTTGTATTAACGTGATGTGCGTGCTGACCAGAAACAATTATCTCTCTTTTTTTCTCTCTTTTTTTTTTTTTTGGGGGGGGGGGGAGGCTAACAATAATCAATACATTTTTTCATGACTTGATCATTTATTTTTCTGTGAAGGACATGATGGACATTGAATGGCCTCTAGAGTTTGAAGATTATTTCAAGTATATTGTAATGATATTTCTACTCAGACTCAGTCAAAATATTTCTTTTTTTGACTCTGTGCACCGAGTAAAATAAATTGTCAATACTTTAGTATGAACTCGGAGCCCATGAACAATTCATTCTTGTATTTCAATCCTGTTTTCCTTATTTGGGATTGGGAGGCATGGATGGAGGCGGCTTTGAGGAGGAAAAGTACTCAGTATCTTTTATCTTATTCCGGGAAAACAGGAGTACTGTATCCGGCAGGCTATATCCAATATTAGGGTTACAAGTTACAACCCCCATTTGGACTGCTGACACTTTTTATTGGGCGGCACAGACGGAGGAGATGGGGTCAGGAAAACTACTAGTAATTGGTATCCACTGCTTTATACAAGGAAAACCAGCTATGTATCCAGCATGTTCACATTTGTGTAACCCCTAGGGAATGAAAAACAACTCATATTTTTATCACTTGACTTTTATTTTGGGGCAGGGATGTAGAAATTGGGGTAGGAAAAATGATAGATATCCAAGTTGCGTTATTCAGGGAACACCAGAAGCTATATGTATTCCACACGATTACATTTGTGTGACCCATAAGGAATAGAATTACAACCCATATTTGTATTACTGACAGTACATCATAACACGGATGTGTTGTCCCTTGAGGGCTGCCACGTCTGCAGCCATCTGGTATTATGAAATAGAGTAAGTACATTTGTAGATCTATTTCATGGAAAATCATCAAATTATGTCTTCCAGGAAAATATTTCACTAAACACCTAATTTGATCGTTTTCTGTAAAATTACAGTCTGCAATGCATAAAATATCACATCCAATCATAGCATACCCATTTTACAATAGAATTTTTCTATCGTTATTTATTTTCTTGTTGCCCAAAACATGCAATAATTTGAATAAAATAAAACACATCACTTCCCTTTTTTTCGGCATCTTTACCTGTGTTTATGATTATCAGCCAGATTTATACAATTTGGAACCTAGGAAGTTAACTCTTTGAGCAAAGGTCAATTTGCACCTGAGTTTTTTAATTTTGTGAGCAAAATACTCCTAAGCTTTAAAATTTTAGAGCAAAGTAAAACTATAGATATCAAACTTGAATTCTTATCGACACTCATTGTCTATTTTTTTTAAAATAAATATTCATCAAAAAAATGTTGATGAATAACAATGTTCATTATTCATGCAAATACATTTTAGAATCGTCATTATCATGAAAATAGTCAATGTGCAAGTGGGCTTCTAAATTTGTCTGTCAAATGCAGCTAAAGTTGAATTTTCACCTTTCAAATGCCAGTAAATTTAAAATGTCACATGCTGAATGCAGGCATTTACAAAAATTCACCTGGATTGGACTATTTATCACCTACAAATGCCAATAATTACTGACAACTTCCTAGGCAACTTCTCAAGCTGTTTTCATGCCTTGGCAGTAAAATTTCTATTTCAGGTTATGAGATTTCTTTACATACGCTTGGCCTAGATACACTTGCATCACCTTATTTTGACTACATGGTAATTTTAGCCTTCATTAAAGATCTCTACATGCTAAGCCATGTTATACTGGACAGTGCATTAGATATACAATTACACAACAGTCCCCTTTCAGGAACACAGAATTAGTTCAAATCCAACTGAGACCCCTAACACGGAGCATTAGCCCATACAATTGCCTTGTTCACTGGCATTTTAGCCTGATGTTTGCATTTACACTGCTGTCAGGCCACTGCTGTTTTCACAACATCAACCAGTTCATATCTCTGATATATTTTTATGACCATGTGTGGTGAAAGGTTATTTCCTGAAAAGCATTAATTACTACAATTTAAGCTCTGTTGTTTTACAGCATTAGCATAACTTAATTAGTATGTATTGAAACCATGACTGTGTAATTAGGATGTATTCAAGTACAGTAAGTATATGGAAGAGAATATTGTATGGGATTACTGGGGGCCATTGATTCTGTTTTAAGTCTGTGGGGGAAATGGTAAACACCACAACTTGCATGTTTTATCAGGTCCTGGCCATGTTTTTGTTAAGGTTTGGGAACCTTGGTATCAGAAAGGAGAAATCTGGTCAAACTAGATAAGTAAACCATTGGTAGGAGGCCCAATAAATTATGTTTGAAATTCAGGTAAATTTTACCTACTTACTACCATTAACAAAAACACTGGTAGGTAACTGCTGGTACATTACATTTGTTGTACCTCTAGGGGAACTAAGGTAAATTTTACCTACTTACTACCCTTAACAAAAACACTGGTAGGTAACTGCTGGTACATTAGCTCTAGGGGAATTCACTGACAGGTAAATTTTACCTACTTACTACCCTTAACAAAAACACCAGTAATAACTGCTGGTAAATTACCTCTGGGGGAACTCTGATAAATATTACAAAAAATTTTACAAAAAAACACTGGTAGGGAATTGTCGGTAAAATATTTGGGGAAGTCAGGGTAGATTTTACCTACTTACCACCCTTAACAAAAACACTGGTAGGAAACCCTGGTAAAATGACTAGGGAACTTGGGTACATTTTACCTACCAGTACTTCCCACCCTGGAGGTAGAGAGAGAACCCTGGTAAAATGACTGGGAAATTCAGACAAAATTTAACCTCCTTAGCAAAAAACAAGTTGCTTTGGTTGCTGACAGTGAACTTGATCTACAACATTGGTGGCTTTGTGGGTAGAATGTACTGAACACATTGCTTCCAGGAAGGAAGGAAGGAAGGAAGAATGACTGGTTGTATAATGTAGAAATGACTTATATCATAAAAAGTTAACATGATCTCTCACCTTAGAATGACTTCTGGGTTAGCATTAGCCATCCTGGTCACATAAAGACACTAACCGACATTGTACTATGCATAGTAATTCCATAGACCAGGTCCCTGTCTCTGTATAGACATACCACAGATGATGATGTACACAGAATACAATATAGATGTACAGATGAAACCTGTAAACAAACAAACAAATATTACAAATTAACATTTTTGTGAAAAGTATTGAAGATTTGGCATAAAAGATTAGATTTCTATATTTTGTGATGAATCACATTTTACATAAAATATTTGATTACAGGATTGAATCATCAGAAACAGAATTTCATATCTCCTTTTTTTTTTATTTGAATTTTAAAGGTGAACTTAAAACACATCTGTTTAAAACAATATTATAAACTGTATTGATGTATTACCACGTGTCTTTTACTAAGTAGTCATTTTAGCCTTTTCTGTAACTATTGTAAACAATTTATTGTTTTTACCTTTATTATATATTGTTTTACTATGCTTTTAAATCTATTTTATGTACAGCGCTTTTGAATATTAATAAATAGAAAAGGCGCTTTTAGAAAATAGATAAACTGTAAACTTTGAATATTTTCCCAAGTTCTGCATTTTAGTGGTTCATTTTTACGACACTCAAAATTTTTATTCTTTTTCCGGGTTGTGATTTTTGTTTGTGACTTTCTATTTAGAAATGCTGTAAATTTGACCTAATTACCTTCTCTGTATAGTGTAAAGTGTTACAGGGGTGTTAATACATTTGTACATCAGTAAAACAACTTTAACTGCCTATTAACAAAAAGTCCTAGTTTACAACATATATAACACAAACAAAGTACACTGTGGGTACAATGCGGGTAGTTTGCATGATTTATGGCAGTTAGCAATTCTTTATTTATACACGGAAGTGTTCTGTACATAAACGTTTCAAAACTTGTGGTATTTCACACACCATCATACTGCAATATAATAAATTCACTAACTTCATAAATGTCAAGATTTAGAAAGGCCTGACTTAGATTAGGATTAAATCTGGCTCAGAAAGACAGTTGTAATAGAAAAGTTGGACAAGACAATACTTCACCACAAGTCAAATTGTATGGATTCAAAAATTGAGGTTAATATAGAAAGTAAAATCTATCTGAACTTCCATACATATTTTACTTAGGTACACCCAAAAGTATGTACTAGTGTTTTTGTTAAGGGTGGTAAGCGGGTAAAATCTACATTGTACTTCAGTTCCCTTGTAATTTTATCAGGGTTCCCTACCAAAAATTATATTGGAAACTATGCCAATTTTTACCATATCCCCATTTCTGTTACTGGGGGTTACCCGGCCTTAGCAAAAACACAGAGTATGTAACAAGATATGGACATTTCAATGTAAGGTCTAACTTTTCAAATCTCTGTGGCCAGCATTCCCACACTACTTCTTGCAATATTGTGGCATTGTTTTTATTGTAAATTTATTTGAAGAAGTCATCTCAGACTCGTCTGTCAATGCTACAGATATATAATCACATATGTTGTACATACATGTAGGACCAGAGTGCCCTTTAAAAGCCAATTTGACATGCCACTGACACACACAATTTCTAGTGACACACCAAAATTTGGTGTTCCTCTATCTCTTAACTATGTGGTGACTCACAAGAAATGCCAGTTTTTCTCATTTTGACTCACAACAAAAAAAATTAACTATTAGAGGGCACACTGCATAGGACAGTACATATTTTTGTATTCTAAACAGTTCATCAACATGAAATCTGCTCGGCATTTCTCAAACTTTATCACCAACAACTGGTACATGTACAACTTAAGTAACACAGTTATTGAACTCTGTGTTTGAGGTAAGTGACACATACATTACCAGGCTGGAACAATTACTGCATTCATCTCAGAGAATACGTGTGTAGTACATGTAAGCCATAGTCAAAGTATGGACCCACCCTGGCAGTATCACTTTTCTATTATTTCACCCAGTACAATGGCGACAGTGATAAAACCAAAGGTGGCTAGTGGAAACGACCAATCTATTTTATACATTTAAAAAAAACTTTTTACCAACTATTTTTTCAGCAATTCTTGAAGTATCATGATTAGTTTTACTTGGCAGCACCTATTGACCACAAGTCCACTTCACAATGTACGTGTGTATTTCCATTTTCAAACTTTTCACAATTTTTATGCTTTCCTCTTATCTTATAAATCAGTTATTCACTTTTTCTTCAGCAATTCTTGATGACGTATTTAAGTACTTGTAGTTTTCCTGGGAGCAGCGAGTAAATATAATTTCACAATTACAAGGTACATTTTCTGTACTTCAAGACTTCATCATTTTAAAACTTTTCATCATTTTAAAATGTTTCACCATTTTTTAGGTTAGATTTGATTTTCTCTTATAAATCAGTTAATCTTTTTTCCCCCCAACACCTAAGATTAGTAATAATCACTATCAGATAAAAACAGCTAATACTATATATCCTTCAATTTCAACCCATTCCCAGAAAATTTCATTTTCTACCTAACAAATCGTGTACATGTACTTTAGTTTTCCTTAAACTACATGTATATGCTTCACACATTTCAGACGTTATCGACACTGACAAAAACTCCTACATGTAAAATGAGATTTGGTCATCGTGATAGTCTAGAGTTCAACTGTGACACAGGGGGTAAAGCTTATAATAGGACAAGTACATGTTTTGAATATTTTCTACAAAGCACAATGGAACGAACTATGGTGTCGGCCAGAATATTGACATGTTTAGTGCCAAACACAACATATACTGTACAGCAACAATCAAAACGACATGAGCTGAGTTTATCAGTTGTCCTTTTTTTTAAACTATGCTGTTCATAAATTTTGGTGGGGAACCCCCAGTAAAATGACTGGGGAACTCGGATAGATTTTACCTGCTTACCATATGTAACAACAACACTGATTAGTTGACATCAAATTCGTAAGATGGCAGTCTATTCATAATAGCCTACTAGAAATTATAGAAAAGTGTAGCTGATTGAATCACATGGCTATTAAAATCTAACTACTACAATACACGTTAAATTCAAGTCCTGGCAACCATTATCCAAAAAAGACATATCGAAGTATCATACAGATTAATTATTACAACACACTGTAAGCCGTGGGTTTTAACTTTGGAATTGTATAGTGGAAACAAATGCAATGTTTTGATCAGTCTACTACGAACCTTAATCATGCAATACTCGTTACATGATCAAGGTCCCAGTAAATAGGTCAAAAAAACATTACATTTGGTTCCAATTTACTGTTCGAAACTCAAAGTATTTTCATGTAGATCTTACTGTCCTATTGATTCTTACAAATACATGAACAATGATTCTCTACATAACATAGGGGCTGTACCTTACAATTGGGCACAAAGGTCCCAGGCAAGTACAAGATGTACACTACGTACAAGTATGAATTATACACTGAGGAACCAGTCTGGCCTTTTGTCAAACAACCCAAATGACAAGTCAATGACACCATTATTACACACAGACACACACAGAGTACAGCATGTCTTCCCTGTATAGCAGAGACATTGACATGTATGTAGGTACAATAATAAACCTATTGTCAACATTCATGTTTGCCAAATTAATGACAACATCAACAATTTAAGGACATTTATTTGTTCAAAGTATTTGTCCTCCACAGATTTAGATGTATCGGAAACAAACAGTGATTTGCATTTGTTGACTTTGTAAACAATATCTATAGTGTAAGATAAAAAGATTGACACTTTAAACATTCTCACAGCATCCTTTATCTCCAAGGTTACAGTACTCTACATTTAAAGGCCAGGGTTTCAGTCCCAGGTTCTCACATTAGTGTTATCTTATCAGTTAAAGGCCAGGGTTTCAATCCCAGGTTCTCATAGAGTGTTACCTTATCAGTCTTTGATGAAAACATGTCATCAAAGTTTGAATTGATACACTGTATTTAAATTTGGGTAGGGAAAAGAATTGTCTCATAATTACATGTGAGAGCCTAGGAGTGAATCCCCCAGTGCATTTAAAGACCAAGAACAATCCTAACTCCATTGATAGGTAATGCTAATGTAATATAACAAAACCCCTATTCTACATGAGTTCTAGTTTGGGTACTCAGGGAGTATTTGCATTCGTGCCTGCACTTTCACGAGCGTAGCATAGAAATGCAAGCACTCGTGCAAGTATGTCACACGTCCACTTATACTTGCACATCATGGGACCCTGTCATAGTAGCTTCACATAATTTATTCTTAAACTATGATTGCACCATTACTTGGAAACAAAGTGCATCAACCTTTCCTATGCATCACAATTCTTCTATCACGTGTCAAATTTCTTAGACATTTCCGTCACAGCAATTAAAATAAATTTTCTGTTTTATTTTAATATAGTGAAAATGAATCCTGTTTAGTATCAAACATAAACTAATAAATGAACATAATATATATAATATGTAGTGAAATGAATTAAAACATTGGAAGGGTCAAAATACAAAATAAATATAGACAATCTAACAACCATCAAATTTGATGGGTCCATCACCTATAAGAGCAGTTCTTCCTGTATTTCACATCCATACATTTGTAGAATGAGCTATCAGTTACTGGACAGACTGCGATGATTTATAGTTTGTATTATTTATGAATATTTAATACTATATCTATATTTTAATGATGTCAAAACTGTCAGGTTATAATGTTCAAATACTGGATTTTCTCATCCATTTTGCAGGATGACGAAAATGAAATATGCAGCAAACAGTGCCCCACCCCTACCCCTACCACTCACATACTGTGACACAGTGCATAAACTTGAGTTTAAACAGCTTTCTGATATCTCAAATAAATTTGACCATTATATATGTAGAAATAACAACTGTGAGTGAAAAATAATTGATAGTCTAGGCATATATGTATGACATAACTTAATTAATGAGTCTACACAACTTCATCAAATAAACGACAGTAATAATTCATATCAATTTAGAAGGCAATACGAGAAATAGTCAGACTGTCTGTAATAATAATGGGACGTTGTCACGGAGATACAAGATTACGGGTTCCCTGTGATCAGACTGTTTTTTTGATCCTAAAAATCACTGATAAGTGCTTTATGGAGAATGATCATGCAAGTGAATTTCCATGGAAGTACTAATATGTTTTTACTATGAGAGGAGATAGTCAATGCGAGGTTGTCATGTAGAGAAAAGGATTTAGGGCTTCACTGTGATCACACAGTTTTTATCATCCCCATAACCACTGATAAGTGAAAACATTTATGGAGAATGATTATGCAAGTAAATTCATGGGAAAATACTAGTATGTTTCCCTATGCGAAGAGATAGTCAGATTGTCTATATTAAATTCTTACAACAATGGTAGCCTGACATACAGATAATAGGATTAAGGCTTCACTGTGACCAGATTGACAAAGTCAGTTATTGTGAGCCCTCAAATCACTGATAGATTAAAACATTTTATTACCAAATATGGAGAAAGATTACGTATGTGACTCTCCAGGGAAATACTAGCATGTATCTCTGCCGGTCAGTATTCATTCTTACAACATTGATACAGTAGGTTGCCATGCAGAAAAAAAAAGGATTACGGCTTCACTGTGACCAGCTTGACTAAGTCATCCATCAAATCACTGATAGCTTAAAACATTTCATTACCAAATATGGGAAAAAGTTAATATGTAAGTCACAGTGACTTCTCAGGAAAATACTGATGTACGTATCTCTGAATGGTACTTTTCTTAATTAAAGGCCAGGGATTCCAATCCCAAGTACTCACATTATGTTATCTATCAGTGGAGCCTTAACAAACACATACATGTAGTCATTTTTATGGTTCTGGACCACCCTTTTTATACACTCTGCCAAACAATTGCTTGTCACACCAAAATTGAACTGGACCTACAACCATACAAGCACACTAAAAAATTATGCCACAACAAAATATCTAGGACACAGGAATTTGAGATTTGCATACAAGAAATTCGTTTGACTCTGTGAGTAGAGAAATTTGTCACCAGTAATATTCACATGTTGTAACTTAAGTAACTTAAGTGTCTTCATGTGTTATGATATACGAGTCATATCTATATATCCTCATCATTTCCTGTTTAACTGACCTACACATATCATATATACATGTTACTTTATTTTTATCTCTGATCACTGGAAGTAGATCTGACAAATGGGGAAATATCAGCAATAATACTGGTTATCAAACAAAGCTAAAAACGCTTGTCAGTGCTGTCCCTGTATGTAGCAAAGAGTTCAAAGCACTCTTTAATTCCTGAATGACCTCTAGTTCCTGTTCAGTGCCACAGAACATTATGTCGTATTGACTTTCGGGGGCTATACAAATTCTTTTGATTGATTGATTGATTGATCAACAGTTAAAATGAAAAACCCTCAATTAAAGGCCAAGGTTTCAATCCCAGGTTCTTGTTTTACAGTGTTATCTTATCAGTGACACCTTAAGGAATACAAAGGATTATTTCTTTTCTTCCGAATAACCCTTTCAAATATAACTCTGCTATTTGGATTTGAATTTATTAGGTAAAAATTCATACAAGTTAGTAAATATTAATACAATGACATCATCACAGAAGGTGAACAGTTAGATCATAGACAGTAGTCTACTGACTATGGTTAGATGAACATAACTGATAAGTACTTTCACACCTGAATTTACATATATTGAAGCTAACCTTTTCACATGTCTGTTTACCCAACATCTCCAGTAAATTAGGATTATTCTGTAAGTTGTAGTTAGACACTGAAGGAGAAGTTTTTTGTTCAATACATGTCTGTTTCTCAATCAAAAGTGGAAAAAGAGAACTTGTGTATGAATTCACATCCAAGGTATACAAATCACAGAGGATATTAATAAAAGTATTTTTTTAAAACACTAATCATTACTCCACTTATTAGATATGCAGCACTAATGTGAGAACCCGGGATTGAATCATGGGCCTTTATTTATGCAAAATAGTATCAGTACACCTAGTACTAAATCCATGTCTTGGTGAAAGTGACAGCGATAGACTACCTTTAGCTACAGAACAATTTAAGTTTGTAATACCTATCCACTGAATACTCTTGTGACCCCCCAAAAAAAATCTAGAGAGAACACATGTAATTCTTTTCCTTGAAAGATATCGATTGACAACGACAGTCAATATTGATATATCGGTAAATATAATGTTAGTCGAGTTCAGCTAGGAAATAAATTAATCATTGCACAAATTAATCAAAACTAAATTTGAAAACAAATTTGTATGCATAATGTCAATAAGTTATTGGCTATCTGACTGTTAATGCAAAATGATACAATGTCATGTAAAAACTATATTTAGTTACATACATGTAATGATTTCAACTTGAACATGAGTTGCTACACATGATAATCAGTTTTGTAATTTACCACCAATTTAAAAAAATTTCAACATCGCAGACATCATACAAAAAAAAATTGTCATTTATTTAATTTGTGTTATATCAAAAATTGTATGATTCAGCATGAAAACTATAAATTATGATGCATATCGACACTCACCTATTTACTATATAGTTATGTATATCAGTGTATTAAAATTGAATTGTGGAAATGATTTCTGGATTCCAATGTGTTTGAATAGGAAATCATAATTTGATTTGTACACTGAAGAGGAAGGGGTTATTATGAAGTAATCACATTAAATAGGGCGTGAAACCATGCTTGAGTCATTTCGACTACCTCGTCAGTTTTACACATCTCCGAAACATCTAAGATATTTTTTTACAAATTACTTACTGCGAATCTATATTTAACACACGTAATTTCACTTTTAGGGGCTTGATAGCGTGATACTGAGTGGGAGGGGCTTAAATATGATTTTGAGTTATGTCTGTAATACTCGTAACAGACTAGGCAGCGCGACATCATATAACATGATGCCTGAACCGTACCGGAAATATGATGGGATTTTCTGACTCAAGTAACATCTGGAGAGAACGTTTCTAAAACTTTCTATTTTATACATGTATCTGTCTGTACCGTTACACACTATTTATTATTCATATAGTTGAACGCAAACTCTGAACGTTGGCTAAAACTGCCCTTCCTCAATATTTTCGTCGAATGGTCTAGTACAATACAATTACATACAACCGTACTTCCCTAGTGTAGCGAAGAAAGTCAGCCAAATTCATAACTGTCATTTCCGCTCTACACTTTCGTCAACAGCGTACACATAACTTTGCAATTTTCCCTTTCTCTACTCGAGGGGAATTGATAAATTCAACTAGTCCTCCTGTTGCACTGTACAACTGTGCGATTTTCCCTAACCTGATAACAACTCAGTACAAAGAAATCGCACAGATAACAACAAACGCCGTCTTTTTTTTTAACGGACGCGGATTAGATTTCAGGGTTTTCGTTGACATTGACAGAGCGGCGGGTCGTTTTTGCAGAAGTTATTTCCCACACAAAGTAAAAAAGAAAACGGTTTTACTTACCGACTAATGATAAACTGTACAGTCCACTCGACAAATGGTAAAAAAGGAGGCTACGAAGAAATATTCAAACGAAGAAAAACAAGTGGAATATACTAACGAACGAAGAACATGTAAATCCCGGACGCCATTTTGAGCATTGTTGTGCCAGACAGATCACGTGACCAGTGACCCAAAATGCAAACATAAGGGGAGCGTTGATTGGGCGACAAATGGGTATCCTTGAAATTTTCCGGTGCCCCTATTCTTGTACTTGTACATGAGTCACCAACGTTGTTTGGAAGTAAATATGTATTTCACCAAAAAAGTTTTGCTTTCTCGCTTAAAACCAAAAAAATCAGTAAAAAGCAATTGCTCCTTTAAAGATAACTCCATTTATGTGACGAGATTTAAATGAGTTAACAATAGTAATGTACCTATTGTTAACTGAGTACAAATATCATTATCTTTTTTTTTTTGCTTTTTTTTGTTAGTTTGTACTGAGTGAAACCTACTGCAAAATTAGACTTGAAACTGTATGTTCAATCATTCCATATATATATTGCATCACCTACCCGCAAATCATTGACGAGGTATTATGTACACGAGCTTAGATTTGATGTGGTTGTTGTTGGGGTTTTTTTCTTTCAGTTTTTGAGCTTGTTTCGTTTCGTCTGACTTGTGTAAACGCTAGTACAAATAATCATTTTCCGGTTATAGTCTCGCAGTTCATATTATTAGTTTCTGAATGACCAATAATCTCAGTAGAGATTAGAACCATGCATGCATGAGTCACAGTTCCACCGCCGGGCACGATATAGGGCCTGTGCACAAATATACCAAAGTCACATATGGAATTGAGATCCGGGTACCGTAAGAACAAATTTCACTATACGAAATTCACATTTGACCATGTCTTTCCACGAGGGTAAATTTTGGGTAGGGGTGTGTAAATGTGGTGAGTATGAGACACAGTTCCACCTTTGACATACTATACCCACGGTCATCTCTCACCTGGGGGTTGTAGACAGTGAAAAGTGGTATTGCGTCTCGTACTACCCCTGGACAGAGATGGTTGTTAGGTGGGTCACAGGTAGGGTAAAGGTTGGGTAAAGGTGGGTAAATTTGACTTTTCGTATATATAGTGAAATAAGATAAAAATGTTTGCTTCCGATATTGACTTCAGAAAATAGGGTAGGTAGGTTGGAATTTTATTTGCTTTTAAATTATTATTTTTTTTAAATTAGTTCAACCCCAAGATAAAATACTTGTCGGTCACAATACTTCCGTGACAGTTTGATGAGATGTAAAAGAAGTCAATGAAGACAATTATAAGTTTTAAAAAACGACCATGTTATGCAGACTGTACTGTTACAGTCTATAAAGACCTGGTTTCTCTCTGGAATACGATTTTATTAAAGTGACTGCAGATGACGCAAAGGCATGAAGCTCATGTACACGGAAATTGAAATAAATTGTTACCATTTTATTTTTAGATTTTTGCATAATCGGAAACACACTTTTTTGGGGGGGTGAGGGGGCTAAGATAGGGGTTGTTATAATGAGTTGAGTAGGGTTTATCATTTGGCACACCGATTCAACAATGGGTTATATGTTCCTGGAGGAGTTGAGGAAATAGTAAAAGTTTTTGTGCTTCTATAGGTCCGTGCCTAAGTAATTAATTATACTGGAGTCAGAGCAACATTACATCTGCGATGTAGTTACCAATATCGGAATGACGCCACCAACGTTCTATTTTGAAAATCTGCTCTTTTTATCTTCGTTTAGCAAATTACATATTTAAAAAAAGATGGTGGGTGGGTGGGTGGGTGGGTGGGTGGGTGGGTGGGTGGGTGGGTGGGTGAGTGAGTGAGTGAGTGAGTGAGTGAGTGAGTGAGTGAGTGAGTGAGTGAGTGAGTGAGTGAGTGAGTGAGTGAGTGAGTGAGTGAGTGAACATAAGTTAGTTATTGAGAACATGTGCATTTTTTAAAAATAATAAGTAGTGACATGAGTTAATCATAAATTATTACGTACACGTACAATCTCTGGAAAAAATGAATAGATAACCTCCCAGCCCAATGGACGTATATGTCACCCTTTAATAAACTTATAGAAAATAAATCATGTTACTTAAATCTGTACAAAAAAAATCAAGTTTAGACCAAATTTGTTGGAGGGGTATTCTCGATGTCACCAGGAGTTAGTGCAGCATAAGTACGTAGTCAGCTAAAGAACCGTCAGCAGAACGCTAAGCATACCATATGTTTACTCTTTCCTATAAGCTACTGTGTACATTCAGGTACAAACAAGGTGTGGCTCATAGATCACCACAAACATTCGGCATTCGAGAATCAACCAATTAATTAATTCTCTCGCAGAAATATACATAAAATGGCTGTGAAAGACTGGTTGAAGGTGATATTAGAACTATTAGTGATATTGGGGGTTTTGATGGTACTTCTTAGTGCGTATCTAGCGGTTTCCCGCAAAGAAGGTAAGTCTGGTTCACTAGTAGTTAGCGTATATAACATATCACAGGGTGTTTAGATGGTGACTAATTAATTATAAGAGAAATGGAATGGCTATACGAGGTAGATATAGATCTAGACGTGGATAGGTTCATATAACACAGTCAGTATTTTTTTAGCTTTGCCGAATACCATAAGCCCCATATATGCTATAGTTATGAACAAATTAAGAGCAGATAAATATATGATAAAAAATATGACATGTCAGGTGACTTGTGTAAGAACAAATCACTGTTTCTTTGTAAACTGTTGTGTAAGTACAATTGCTCATCGATCATTGTTTCATTTAATTAATTAATCGAATAATTATAATTATATCACCATATGGATGGGGAATAAGTATTTATTTTGGATTTTTAATAATAAAACAATTTCATCATGGCGTCCTACTTGAAAATCAATGCGAAACAACACAGACGCCAGTTTATGTATGTAACTCAAAGCATTGCAAATAGCTAAAAATGTGTAAAAGAATAAATGTTTGTTATTGTATGTACCATAACAAACATTTTACATGTACATTTATCTTCTTCTTCTTCTTTTTTTTTTTTTTTTTTACAATTTTAGTTGTGAGTTACAAATTTAAACCAGGACTTGGCATTATGTTGTTTGACATTGATTTTTCAAGTAGAACGCCATGATCAAATAATTATTATTTTCTAAATTAAAAATCCAAAATAAATACCCAATTCTTGCATCCATATGGCCACTTTAAACATATACGATAAACACATAGAGACTCTCTTAGAGAACGTTCGTATAATTTTTATCTTATTAAATATGTATATACAGCTAAAAACACGGAGTGGTCGCCAGAAAATTGAAAATAATTATAACATAAACATTTGTTGATCGACGCCGATCGTTTGTCAAGCATTCTCACAAGCTAAAGTACAAATTTTGAGTCGACCCAAAGAAAAAATAATAGCACATGTACATGACGTGTATGTATGTTTAGCGTTGCCGTAAAGGAGCTATAGTTGTTTTACGACGATGTTTTACGACGATATTGTTTTGTTGATTTACTCGCTAGACAAGAGCACTTTTATTACTTTTTTTATTACAGCAGGGTTGTGGTTGAAGCGAGGGTTTTGTTTACACTCATTCAGATTTTGAAATTTCACCACATCAACAATCGTGCTGTGTTGCTCAGCAGTAAAAAATGTTGTTAGACCTGTAAAATGAGAGAACAACAGTAATCAATACAAAGGAAAACTAATGTTGTGAATAACTTGATATATAATATCAAGTTTCATTCTGATCTGATGAGGCTCTAGCTGTTAACAAGACGAAAATAGTCAGACAGACGGAAACCATATTTCAGTTGAGTTGAGTTGTGTTGAGATAATCCTGTTTTCATTTGTATCTGTAATTTTATATATGTTATTAATTTTAGTGTTCTGGCGAACATTATCACACTATTGCTAATTCTTGTGATTCATAACAATATCAAAATATCAAAAAAAATAAGAAAAATACATATACGAAAAATGAGGAATGCACAAACAACACCCCCCCCCCCGCACCCAAATACACACACAAAGAGAACGAGTCTGCCAGATGGCAAATGTAACTGCCATCATGCATGTTCGTGTGTCTAACAGCATATTCATTTTTCTTGTTGTTATAGGTCTAATTAAAAGTACAGATAGCAGAAAAATACCGAGTACCGTCGTCATGGCACTGACTCAATCAACTCGAGAGAACAAGTCTAACATTTGGTCATCACCAAGTACTTTGTTATCAGAGAGAGTAGGCCCTTCTCACACTAAAACTACATCTAAAACTACACCTGCTTCATCAGTTCAACTATTTGATTCGGTCAACAACGTTGTGACGTCAGCATATTTTACCGAGACTACCAATAAGAAAGGTGGGAGTTAAGTTCAATGAATTCAATTTATCATCAATATACAACAGTGGTGCTATGACGTCACAAATAAAGGACTTAACACAGCATGCACCTTATATACGATTTACACAGCATGCACCTTTATATATATATATATATATATATATATATATATATATATATATATATATATATATATAACTAGTACTAATAAACGTGATTTACTATATAATATGATATGTTAAAAGTATACAGAAACTCCCTAGAATGCAATCAGCAGTTCAAAGATTTCCTGAACACTAATCTAATAGTAATTAAGTCAAAAAACCATAGAAATTAACATTTAAACTAAAATATAGATAACCAATATTTTCACGTTGAAGCGAAAATCTTATAAACTAGGTGTGTGTCACTACAAAACATTCCTTGCATCCAATTTTGTTCAAAGCAGGGTCGATTTACACATGGCACATGAAGAGTATGTTTTAAAAATAATTTTGAACAATTTTGATATTATTACATCGTTTGCTATATTCAAGATTTGTCGGTAAAACTGTCGTTATAAACACTACAATATTTCAATTGTTCAGGCTATTTTTTTTGTCGGATCATCTGATACTTCAAGCGATACACATATCATTATTTCGAGGAATATAAATATTATCTTCAATACATACAACATCGCTTGCCATCTGGCTCATTTATCAATTATTTAGATTTTTTTTCAATTTCAAAAAAACAACAAATCGTACTAATTGAAAACAATTCGGTAAATTATTAAACGGATTTTATGGGATTAGCTTTTCATTTGTTTAACTTTTGTTGTTGTTGTTGTTGCTGTTGTTGTTTGTTTGTTTGTTTGTTTGTTTGTTTGTTTGTTTGTTTGTCAACGACTTCGGGATTTGAAAGTCGACTATCCATTTTTGTCGAAGTTTGTTAATAGGTGATACATGTAGTAGTCTGTATTTAGGCCAAAAAATTCGTTTCTGGTCAGAACAGTTCTAAAATTGTATTAGCTTTTCGTTTGTTGATGATTAGCTCTGCAGTTGTCTTCACTGAAGTAAGGTGGATGATTTTTGTGTTTCACCACAGATCTGCAGACTGTATGGGCTGGACAAACACGAAAAAAAGAGACCGAGGCGGGGGGGGGGGGGGGGGGTATTTAAGTGATGAGCGTGCTGACCAGAAAATATTTTTTTTGCCTTAGACGCGGATTATGCACTCCTAAATAAAACCTTCTGAAATATTTTTTTATTTAAATGCTAATTGTGTGCATGCATATAACATATGACATGCGATAAATAATCATCATGTACAATACACATTCTCTGTGATATACACACAAAACGCGCGCGCTACCACTGAGGATTCCAACACAAATATAATCCGACGCGTCGTCGACTTGACTTCATCTACGACTGTTGACAGTCTATGTATGTATGTATGTATGTATGTATGTATGTATGTATGTATGTATGCATGTATGCATGTATGTATGTATGTATGCATGTATGCATGTATGTATGTATGTATGTATGTATGTATGTATGTATGTATGTATGTATGTATGTATGCACGCATGCACGCATGTACGCATGTACGCATGTACGTATGTATGTATGTATGTATGTATGTATGTATGTATGTATGTAGTTATTTTAAAGAACTTAGAATTAAAACATTTAAAGTGATATTATCGCCAGGCGATCCCAATAAAATATAGTATGAAATCGCATGTGGTCTTGTCAACAATATCAGACACTGGTGGCGATTATTTCACTTGCATATGAATATCTTCATTTTCGGTGCAAGTTAAGGTTTTGATGTCCTGTGCCGCAATTACTGCTATTTTACTGATGATGATGTCGGTGAGTTTGACAATAGAAACTTCTGTGTGGTAGTGGCAAATGATGGGGCACTGTAGAGCAATTCATTATAACATTTAAACATATTTATCTAGAGAACGATGTACGTAAATGTTTTTTTTTTAAATGTTTTTTTTTTATCACCAGAGGAAGAGTGTGAAGCTGGGTGGATTGGATTTAAATCATTCTGCTACTATTTTGAAATGGAAACTCTGATGACTTGGCATACTGCACGTAGTTACTGTCAAAGTATGGATAGTGACCTTGTCAAGGATGACAATCACGAACTGAACGACTTTCTGACTCGTCATATAAGGCAGACACTTGATCTAAGCCGATGTGATCCACTTTGGCAATGTAATTTTCACATTGGTCTTACTCACCAGGTGTGTATGTATGTATGTATGTATGTATGTATGTATGTATGTATGTATGTATGCATGTATGCATGTATGCATGTATGTATGTAAGTATGTATGTATGTATGTATGTATGTATGTATGTATGTATGTATGTATGTATGTATGTATTTTTTTACGCTCAATTTTAGAATAGATAGGTAGAATGTTTAATTTATTTTAATATATATTTATTAATGTATGGTTCATGTTTTTATTATATTCCACGTGGTCTTGTGTTATATATTTCTTCGTATCAGATGTATTATTGTTTTTTTTTAAGTTGACGTCAGTTTCCGCATCTTCTATTTCTCGTGAAACTTCACAATTGTTGCGATTTTATTATTTTTTTTATCGAACACGCAAAAAAGGTATAGGGTTGGCAATGAAAAACTAGGTGGTGTCGGGTAACCGAAGCTAAACAATTATTTTTTAGGCCTCATCATGGCTTCCTACCTGAAAAAAAATCGATGTGAAACAACATTAACTAAGTCTGTATTTGTAACTCAATGCATTGCAAAAATCTAAAACATGTGTAAAAAGTTTTGTTATTGCATGTACAATAAAAACTGTTTTTACACATTTATTATGCTTTTGCAATGCATTGAGTTACAAACAATGGCATCGTGTATTTTTTTATAAGTGATTTTTTTCAAGTAGGAAGCGATGATGGAAATTGTTTTGTAAATCCAAAATAAATGCTCACTCCTCAACTAATATGGCTACTCCTGAAAATGAAGGCATTTACATAACTATGGATTTCGAGAGATGAATATTCATGGCATGATGAGGGAGTAAGTATGCAGGAGTCATGAATATTCATAATTGATGCAATAAGCATGAGGGGAGTCATGGATATTCATAAGAGAGGGAATAAACGCTCAGGAGTCATGAATATTCATAAGAGAATGTGTAAGCACGCAGTAGTCATGAATATTCACAAAAGAGGGAATAAACATGCAAGAACCATGAATATTCGTTGTGCAACAGGAGTTTATAATTTCTACCCACTTCCATTATGTACCCATATCAAAGATACCCTACAATAGCACAAAATCAAATTGGTGTTTCTTTGAAGTCGCAAATAATTGCTGGTGATGTAAAATCATAAAATGACTTTACAGAACCCACATTTTATGAAAATGTCTATTTCCTGGAAGGAAAACACGGAGCCGATAAAAGTCTGCACAGGGCAAGTCACGGGAGTTGGCACTGTTGCTAAGTTCACAACTAGAAGGCAAGCCGAAGTGTTGTCTAGCGAGTAGGAAGCACGAAAGAAAGCTTTCTCTTAGGGTCGCCCTCTAGTGGTGAATTTAGCTACAACACATCTAAGTCATCTTCACTAAGTGGGGAAAGGATGTCAGTAATGCATCTATTTAATTTAGTCTTTGGGAGTGATGACCTTCTGCTGTGCCAATAAGGTCCAAACATTGGATTGAATTAAAGCAGTGCCGTCATACAAATTCACTGCGGTGGTGGTAATAGTGGAAAAGAACAAAGGCCTTAAAATTCATGATAACCAAATTGTTTTGAGAGATTTCAATGGAGTTGGGTGTGGTGGTGGTGGTGGGGGTTATCATATTTTAGAGAGAGGAAAGTAAGGTCACTTAAAAAATGTAATGAGGGGACGGTTACATTTTTTTGCAAAAGACTATGCTTGGTTTCCCAAAGCCCCACTCTTCTAATTACTGAAGACACTCTTAGATACTTAACATTATTTTCTTGTGTTGTCTTGCTTTGTCTTGTCTTATCTTGTCTTAAGGTTTGGGAAGGTTACACTTGGGTTGATGGAACAGAACTAACACAAGAATTTGCTCAATGGGATGAAGGGGAGCCAAACAATGGTGATGTCTATACGTCTGTCGAATTGGCGATCAGAACATTGAATAAACCATCTCTGAAATGGAATGACAGTCCGATGACATCACAGTGGAAAGCAACCTTTATCTGTGAGAAAGCTGTGTACTGATCCTCCGAACAATCAATGGAGAGTTTACTTTATTCCATGGAGGAGACCCAGACGGTGGTTGCTGTTTACATAGTTCTGTGGATTTTGAACCAGGGATTGAAACCTTGGCCTTTCAAAAGGTTCAGTTTGGTTTATGATTGAAATTTAGGCATGAAATGCTAGTTGATTCATAGTAAACCATTCTTGCAAGCCAGAACACATATTTATTTCTGGTGAAGTAACGATATATATGGGCGGTGAGTGCAGTGAGTCTTGGACGGTGCCGTAAAAGAGGCTGTCGTTAATGAAATTGAAATAAACATACAGAAAACCTCCTCACCAAATAAAGTGATCCCATGTAATCTGCATAACTACACTGTTAACATAGCAATAATGTAAGTACCAGGAAATGGATTTTGGGCATTGGAGTTGTCAATATACACACACAAACACACACACACACATTTCAGTACACCTAGATCACTTCTGAATTGTTGAGTTGTGCTAAGGCTAAATAAAAAAATGTTTGGTTCCGGTTACCTGACCCTGCCGAGTTTTTCATACCGCCCTAAAACTTTGTCTTACGTATTCAAGAAAAATAATAAAATCGCAAAAATTGTCAATTTGTGGTCTCACAAGAAATAGTGAATGCCGAAACCTACATCAACTTAAAAATACAATATAAAAGTATTCTTCCAATCTGTAATGGCTGTACATCTAATAGGAAGAAATAAACAACAGAGATCATTTCGAAAACAATGGAAAACCTGAACTAGACACTCGCACATGAAAAACAATATAATAAAATAAAATAAAAAATCTACCAACCCAGGTGAACTATTCTAAAATTGAATGTAATCGGAACCACACAATTTTTTTTTTTATGCCTAAGGTTAATAAAAGAGAATCAGTTTCCAACACAAAATAAAAATAAAGCTGAATATTTATAATACACATTTTTTATTTAAAAACTTTTTTGCTGGAAAGTTAGCACTATTTTACAAAACTTGAATTTTTTTTATTTACAGCACAAAATTAGTCTGTATAGTTACATTTTATTCAAATACCGTGAACTTCTGTTCCTCTGAACTTATTTATGCTCAGAAGCTGAAATATTTCAGCAAAATATGCCGGAAAAATTTGAAAAAATTCTCTAAATATTGTGTGAAAAATAACACTTTTCAAAGCATTCATAAGTACTTTAGGAATAAGAATTTTAAGATAATGACATAAAGTCAACAATACTAATTAACATAAACAGTAATAATTATGTTTATGAGACTTTAAATAGTAATCAGTAATTGGACAACTCACAATGGAAGATCCTATTTGTAAAATAGGGGTAGACACTCGACAGTTAAAATTCTGTCTATGCCCTATTATAGTAGTACTGCTTTAGAGCAAGATTAAGTAAAAGTAAACGCGACATTTGTTATATTTTAGGATAATTTGAGATAAAAATAAAATGAATCAAAATACACTGAGAAAAATCATGGTACTATTGTCCCTGACATAGTCCAGCATTTCTCCTATTTACATATAATTTGCATACAGGTAAACCGTATGCAATAATGTTTTCAGTCTAACAGTCGCGTGCAAAGGTGCAAGTACTCTCAAGTACATACATAAGAGTGTGTGTAAAAGTCTCTTGATACAACAGCCTGTTAAAGTCTAGAAAAATCATCTCTGTAAGCTACAGAAGAACACAAGAATGACCATATATATATATATATATATATATATATATATATATATATATATATATATATATATATATATATATATATATATATATATATATATATATATATATATATATATATATATATATATATATATATATATATATATATATATATATAGGAAGTCAGTGGTAAGATTTGTCCGTAGTACAGTGCTCGATACGTCTGCACGCAGAGCGGAGTATATGTTGAGGGTAGAAGAAAATCAAGTCGGGTTTTTCGTCTCTACAAGCCTGTTTCGTGAGTAAATCAACATCTCCTGACGAGTGATTTACTCACGAAACAGGCTTGTAGAGACGAAAAACCCGACTTGATTTTCTTCTACCCTCAACATATATATATATATATATATGTACATCAACATCTCCTAACGAGTGATTTACTCACGAAACAGGCTTGTAGAGACGAAAAACCCAACTTGATTTTCTTCTACCCTCAACATATATATATATATATATGTAATGACTAAATCCACTGATAAGAACTTGGGGGAACCCAGGACTGAATTCTGGGCCTTTAAAAATGATGTTTCTTTATGTAAATTTGTCCAAGAAATAGAAAAAAATGTAACTGGTGTGAAATCATACTCGATTCTGATTCAGGACTGGATTTTTTATCTCAAGGTTTTTCTACAATTTCTCCTTATTCTTAATGTTTTTATTCTTCAAGCAGAGAGTCCAAATCTGTGGTATAAATCATATAATCTTATGATTTGTCTTGACTGTAAAATACATGTATGCTCCCCGATCTGCTCCGTCAGATGTGAGAGGTTGACCGATGTGTGAGGGCGTCATATTATGGCGTACCATATATACGGACTATAGTTTGCCCAATATATAACAGTATATTAATTTCAGTTACCCTATATTTGTAGACAATTCATTAATTCTATTTTCTATCTCATCAGGGAAATACAAAATGTAGGTTAAAAGTTGTCATCATGGATGATAATCACATGGCAGTGTAAACAAAATAAATTTTCTGATTCCCTTAAAAATTGCAGTCAAAATACAAAGAAACAGTGCTTTTGGAAAAGACTTGGAGAATGTCATTAAATTTTGCTTAAAATATTGGGAAAGGGCAATATTCTGGGTTCTGTCTAAACAGTACCTCATTTTGAACAGGTAAGGTAAAAGTGTACAATCATTTTTTCCCCAATAACTGCAGTACAGTGCTTATTAGATACTATGCTTCTCACGATAGTTTTTTGAGAATTGTATTAACTTCTTCAACACAGGATTGCATGACACTGTCTGCTTCTTCAGCGACTTCAAGTCTGGAAGATAAAACAAAGAGAAAAATAAGATCAGGAAACTGCTTACACTGAAGTTGTTTTTATTGCAGTCAAAGAAGTGTTTTAATATTTAATTGTACGATATTTCTACATGTTAACTTGTAAATTTTTAAAATCATTCTATGATTTATTTAATTCATAATCATATGATCTATACTCATTTTCTAGTCTGTAAATTCAATAAAATGTCAAATTCTTGATTCATTCTTCTCTAAATTATATAAATATTGAATGCTGTGTTATAAATGTCAGGGACAAAAAAGTTGGTATGGTACAGATTCAACCTGGGTTTCAAAATGAATGATGGTAACAAGACTATGGAAATCTATCCAACTTTTACAAATAACCCCACCTCCCTGTTACCACGGTTACCTATCAAAACTTTGATACAAGTATATGAATGTTTAAACAAGTTTTGCAAGACACCCCTCCCCATCATAATACCCGGTTCCAGTTCACAATCAGAGTATGACAGTATGAAAGACTGAACAACTTTTACGAGTAGGAATCCCCCCCCCCCCCCCCCCCACCATTACCAGGGTTCAAAAGAAAATTATCGCACAAAGGTATGGTAATATCAATTTTTATGCAAATGTTTTACAATACCCTTCATCTTTGATTAATAATGACATTGAAATGTTACAATGAATCATAAATAAAATAGTAATTTCTTTCAAGTACACTATTAATAAAACTTATCAGTTACACTATAGTGTGTGATTTACCTTGATTTGATGTCATGGTACAATTCTTTCTCTAAACAACTTTTCTTGAGAGCTTTCTTACATTGTGTGGCTAGTGTCTTGAAGCATTGATTCTTTTGTGCATTGTGTGCTGGGTTATCCCAACTGTAGAAGGAAAAGAAACATATATGAAAATTAATATGTGAAAACTGATGTCAAAATCCTGTTATCACAGTATTGGGGATTCAGCTTAACAATAAACTTTTAAAAAGGTAAAATAATTCAACTCGAAGTATTGTGGTTCGAATGCACAAAATGAAGTAACACATGACTTCAATATTTTGTATCACTTGAATTCAAGCTTCACATGAGATTCTCTGTCACGAGAATCCAGAAACCAAACTTTCAAATCCTTGCATTTCAATCATTTCTTTCACAAATAAAGTCTCTGGAATGCCAATGAACAGTCTGCCCTCTAAGCCATTCCAATTGAATGCACCACTGACGCACACAATTTCTAGTGACACACCAAAATTTGGTGTTCCCCTATCTCTTTACTATGCGGTGACTCACAAAAAATCTCAGTTTTTATCATTTTGGCTCACAACAACAAAACTTGGGTATCAATAGAGGGCACACTGCCAATGAATGTGAAGGTGCTCAGAATATGATTTTCATTACTTCTAGTGGGTGCTTAGGAATGACATGACGGACTGGCATATGTTACCCTTTCTATAAAGAACAGAATACTTTGTAATACTATAGTGTAAATCAAAGAACATCAGACTTACTTTGGCATTTTGTCCACAAACTTCCATGCTAATAGGACATAATTAATTACTGCTTCCCACGATTCTGAGTCCATAAGTGTCTTCCCTTTCTCTATACATTCTTTCTGTAAAATAAACAACACTTTATTTTCAGTGTGAAATTCTACAAAAATAATACTTTATTTTCAATGTGAAATTCTATCAAATTAACATGTTATTTTCAATCTGAAATTCTACAAAATTAACACTTTATTTTCAATGTGAAATTCTACAAACTTAACACTTTATTTTCAGATGAAATTCTACAAACTTAACACTTTATTTTCAATGTGAAATTCTATCAAATTAACAACATAGCACTTTTCTTTTGCTACACTCTAGACATGAACAAGTAGGATTGTCAGGGGTCCATTCTGGTGTGAGCTTGAAAGTATCTTTTGTAAATATACAATAAAATGAAACATTTTTCATTTAGAAATGAAGCATTCATCGTACTATCTGAGGGTTATTTCATTACTAATACTAATTACCTCTCACAAATTTAGAACTATTCAGATAGAATTATCCACATTTCATGAATTGAATGGTTCTTAGTACTTCAGAATTTTACTAAAATATCACTTAATTTCAGAAAATTGGTTCTGGTCAGCGTGTGCCTCACTTATTTTAGCCAAACTGTCCTGACCAGAAAGAATTAATTTTTTTTGCCCTAATATCTAATATTAGTGAATTGTTTATGACCATCTTACCTTGAAGGCATCCAGATGTGTTTTCACTCTCTTGTAACAGAACGAATCTCTTGATGATCCCCATCGAGTATAGGGGAAGGATTTATAAATATTGTGATGTAGATAATCTAATCTCTGTTCCATTGCTGTCAAGTCTGGTGTTGGGATCAATTCACAGATTTTCTAGAAACAGCAAAGAAAAACATTGGAACTTTGTAAATACAGAGACATGCCAAGCTATGAAATATTTATGTAGGTTATTAAAATAAATTAGAATCAAATGGTTAGAGTGGCTGGCTTTGAATGAATCTGCAGGTTGTAGTCTCACTGTTGCAGTTTGTTTTCTGAATCGCTAAATTCCGTGGGCAAGATTTGTATAATTATTGTGCCCCCCCCCCCCCCCCCCCCCCCTCCTCCAGTCAACTGTATAACTCGGAACCAGTGGTAGGATAGAGATTGCAAAACGAATGCTGTAATATCCTATGCGCTTACAAAGGTTGTAATGGACTGTACACTTGCCAGAGTGTGGAGGAAGTATAACGGACTGTTTTGTAATCATAGGTCTCTGGTAGATACATGCACAAGACAAATTCTGCAAGCTGTGTAAAATCCACTGATCTCCTGTAGGATTGTTCAGATAGTGCAGTCTCACACTTACCATGTGCTAAAACACCATCTACCACATGTAGACAAGTGTCAGACATGGCTGTGTTCAGCTCACATATATAGCTGATTTCAGGACCCCTGCACAACTCATCATTACAATCCTATGCATAATGATAAACTTTACTTATCCCTCTCGGAATAAGCTGTTCTAAAGACTTCAGAATTTCCAGACTCAGAATTTGAAATAACTGTACCCCTGTAACCCATCCCCTCTCAGTCATTCCCTCGAGGAATATCATCTTTTCCAAAGACATCAGAATTGATATAGTATTCAAGAGTTTGAAGTAAGTATACCCCTGTAACTCGCCCATCTAGGAATACCATCTTTTCCAAAGACATCAGAATTGATATATTCAAGAGTTTGAAGTAAGTGTACCCCTGTAACTCACCCCTCTAGGAATAGTACCAATACCATCTTTTCCAATGACTTCAGAATTGATATATTCTTCAAGAGTTTGAAATAACTGTACCCCTGTAACTCATCGCTCTCAGTTATTCCCTCTAGAGAATAACTATATCACATACCTGTTCTTGTTCTGGATATTTGTCAACAAACTGAGTGACCATATCAATCAGTTGTTTAGTTGTGAGTCCTCCCAATTGTGTGGATAGTGGTACAGATTTTGGTTTTCTTTGTACTCTCTGTTTCTTTGGTTTAGGTGGAGCCTTAGGTGTCATATTTTCATCTATCTTGTCACTTTGTACACTAATACTGGTTGCGCTTTTCTTTTGACATTGTTTTGGTGTCTTTGGTGGTGTCTCAAATGATCCTGGTACATTCTCATCTACGAAAAAGAAGAAGAAGGGAGTTAGAGTCAGACTAGCTAATTTTAAAAGTATCGCTTACACTTGAAACAACATGATTGTGTACTTGGGTGGTTTATTTTTTTCTAACTTATCTAAATTATTGATATTCACTTTTTTCTTTGGTAGTCCTAGTGGGCTACCAGTTTCAGAAATTGGTAACCCAATTATTACCTGTAGTCCCATATTCCTGAACTGAAAACAGATTTCCTCTATTGGAAATATGTGTGGTATTAAAATACTTTCATGTCCATAAATCTTCCATTCTCATCTCATAATCAGTGGGCTAACAACTGCAAACTATGGTAGTCCCATGACCAGAATTGCTAGTCAGTGGGCATGGGACTACTGTTAATTTCGAGCCCTGACATGTATATACAATTGTTATTCTTCTAGTACAGTATAGGCAACATTTGTGTTTCGCCATCTTGAACGCCGCACAGGGTTGTGGGATTGCTCTCGCAATGCGCACCGGGAAATCTGGAGACGACCGAGGGGGTGTAATCAGTCGAAAGCCATCTTTACTATGGACAACACCATACGAATACCGCACATTGATTACCGAATTATTTTGAATTTCAGTAAAAGTTTGAAGCGACAGCCACTCCAGTAGCTCAATTTCATTGTCTTGAATGTACTAAGAAGTTTTTTTCACTGTACGTCGTCATACAACTAAGGAATTAATCAACACGAGTACGGCTGTAAACGCTATTTGTAGCATCGCCGTATCATGTGTTCCGGCGTTATTACTTCTGGTAAATTAAGCACAATTTCGGTAATATTTCTTTGTCTACATGTATGTCATGATTTCAACATTTTACTGCTATATTTTGACGAAATATACGGAAGCGAACGATCACGCACGAAAACATGAGTGGCGTGTCTGGAGAGAAATTCCGATTCAATTCAATCATTGCATGGCTTCCTTGTCAAATATACTAAAAAAATAAATTTATATAATATATACATGTATAAATAGTGTCTCACTATAGTTCATTGCACATTCATGTTGTAAAACACGTACAAATACAGAGCAATACGACATCAGAATACTGATTGTAAGTCGAAAACGCGTCATAAAATGATGTAAACAGTACTACCGCTGACACAGTCGATCACAACACGTCCAAATCGCCGATCGTAAAAAAATGTCTTGAAATGACGACGTTCGGTGAAAAAAAAATCTTGGTACATTAAAAACGATAAAAAGAAGTTTATGGAATGGTTATCTCTTCAAACTCTCACGGAAACTCAAAATAATTCGGTAATCAATGTGCGGTATTCGTATGGTGTTGCCCATAGTAAAGATGGCTTTCGACCGATTACACCCCCTCGGTGGTCTTCAAATTTCCCGGTGCACATTGCGAGAGCAATCCCACAACCCTGTGCGGCGTTCAAGATGGCGAAACACAAATGTTGCCTATATCACAGCCAAGTAAGAAACAAGATCAACAGACCTTCTCCCATTGTCTGAATAGTGTCTGAAGTAAACATTACTCTACTGTCATGGAAATAACTTTCAATTATGTGAATATTTCTTACTTGTCTGTGAGTATATACATATTTAGATGAGGTGTCAACAACTCTTTTTAGCATCAAACAATCCATGGATTGATTACTACATACAATTGCTTCTAGTCTTTTAAAGCATGGACCAGACATGAAATAGGGTCTATGTTTTAACCTTAGATTACATAAACAAACTAGCAATGAGTCATGAACTAACAAGAATTTACACTGTATTGTTGTCATGTATGGTAATTAGCATATCTCTCTCAAGTTCAATGCCACATGGTGGCTACTACCATGCTTCTACCTCACACCACACCAAACAATGGTGGTCTGAGCTTCGACTAAGTGTGGTCACAAACTTCCTGGAAGTTACAGTACGACTTTCATCGTATTAGAATAGAAATCATACTACACTACTCAATACGGTACACTGACTTTTGACAATTCTTGTATGGTTGGTAGCCATTGAAGAATTGAAACTGTGTATTGGAATGTCTGGTGCAGTGTGCCCTCTTATGAGAGCCAAATTGTGTTGTTGTGAGTCAAAATGATAAAAACTGGGATATCTTGTGAGTCACCACACAGTAATAGCATGGTGGGTTATACTTCCATGGTAAGAGATAAGGGAACCCCAATTTTGGTGCATCACTACAAATTCTGTGCACGTCAATTCAATGAGGCAAACAAGTTGAAGATCACAAAATTTCATCAGCTTTTATCCTTATTTTGAAAGAAAATATAACATTTTAATTGTAAATGTAATAAATTGGACTTTTGTTGTTGATTCGATGGGTTTGTCTACTAAATTTGTACTTTACAAGAGATGCTATCAGTATCAATTACTTGACTCAGCATTCAAATACAATCTGTGAAGTATGTGGAGTCATGATGGGTGAATGGTTAGAGTTGCCAGCTTGGAATCTGCAGGTTGCAGTTTCAAGCCTCATCGTTGCTGTCATTAGTTTCTGAATGGCTTAAGTCCTTGGGCAAGATTTGAACCATGAGTGTGCCTCAGTTAACCCAGCTGTATATTTGGGGACAGGGTAGGATAGAGGTTGCAATGCGAATGCTTTAATCCTATAAACTTATAAAGGCTGCAATGGATTGTATACTCCCCAGGAAGTTGAAGAAGTATAAAGGGCTATTGTGCCACTATAGATCCATGCCAGGGGTAATAATTGTAAAGCGCTTTCAGCACAAAGTGGGAAAGCGGTATATAAAAACCAACATTATTATTATTAAAGAAATATATAATAAATAGAGACTATAGCTACCTTCATTATCTGAATCTATTGATACAATGTTGTTTTGGTGGAGTTGAAACTGTGCTTCTGCTAAATTCAGCTTTCTCTTCAAATTTCCGTACTCCTGGAGTGAACTATGAAGATCAAGGACTGGTGGATTATACAGGTCTACAGGTGGTGGTGACAAGAAGGAGTCTGGGATATCTATAGTATCTGTACGGTACACAAAAGAAAAACAAAACAAAACTATTACTATTGTACAACAAACTAACAAGTCAACAAAGATGAAAAAATAATACAACAGCTGCGAACACACACAAAAAAAAGATATGCATAAACATTTTAAATAGGGGTTCTATTTCATGTTGTTTTTTGGATTTTTTTGGTTCAAAGTGGCAAGTGTGATGTTGTGAATGGTAGGAGTCATTCTACCTGCATGACAAAATATGACTATTAAAGCTTGCCTAGTCTTATAGTACCTCCACGATTAAAACAGGGGGGGGGGGGGGTATGGATGGCTACTACTACTAGCACTATAGCAGAAAGAAGCAATATGGTTGATCGGTTCTCACTACCATTGTCCCAACTTGCCCAAGTTCAATATACAGAACCCAGATTACATTACAATGATCACGGTATACTCAAACTTGGGTCAATTAGTGTACCAACCACATGTGTGATTTACAGCCGGTAAAATTTCCCTCCATACAATGCAGTGCGTCAGTGTAGGCTTGGCGTAACAGTATTGTATACTCCAAGGTGTTTCAATGGCATTTTTTGGCGCGTTCATGTTCTGGCTGGACAATTTCCTTGGAAATGACTGAAAACCACCGCGGATACCTGAATGATGCCTTCTACTGAAGTTGTCGATAAGTAATGAATAACACAACTTACGGTCATAACACGGTGTAGTACTAGAAGACTGTCCAAGAATTGAAGTGAGACCAATGTGACGAGCCATACTGCTGACCCGAGCCGTTCGCGCTGAATTTCAAGTGATTGACTGTACGTGTGCTGTACTGCTAACTACTACCCCAGCTAAATGTTAGCGTCTTTTTGATCAAAAGAGGAATCAATTATTTGTATTCACACGTGACAAGGTATGGAAACAAGAACAATGAACCAATTTTCTATATCTTCACACTTGCAAATGACGTAACAATGCAAATGTCAGCAGAAGTGATCCCGGGAGGTTATTTATCTTTTTTGTTTGGTCAGGATTATTATAGGCATAAAATAAACTGTGATAACTCTAGAAAATATTAGTTTTCACTGCTTATTTTGATGCATTTATATTAAATAAGGGTAATACTTACTCTCGGTTGTGGCTGAAGGTGCTGCATGTGTTGATCTCGAAGAACTGATATCTCCCAGAACCTGACGATCCATGATTATGGCAGAAAATGAAATTGTTTTTGAAGATCTTCTCAGATTTGGTAAAATTTTGGCTGTAGAAAAACGGTTTACTAATGCTTTAAACGTTAGATTCCATTTGAGTGCTAAATTTATGCTAAAACCATGAAAAGAAGTGAAAATCTGCAGAGCACTGCAACCGTGACTGTACAGCTGCGACGACGAACACAAAAAGTACGCGAAATATTCAGCGCCAACAACTTAAGCTTGGCGCCTACATGAAATCTCTCCGTTCATTGGTCAATACCTAGGGATGACCTCACATGACAGATCTTGGGGTCATTGCATTGTTTGACTGTTTCCCCCCATATTTAACTATTTTACCGATATATGAATAGATAGACGATTAATGCAGAAACTATTCTTTACATTTGTATCAAAATTGCCGTTGCAGTCGACCGACCTTGTCATAATTTGGCATATTTCTGGAGTGACCTACACGAATGCCTCATTCTGATTGGCCAGTGGTGTCGACATCGACCCACAATCCCATTCATAGCAAAATGGCTGGTGTTGTCGCCACAGTCTTCGTACCATTCAGAATTTTCACGGTTTTCAACTTATTGTGTCAGCCGCAACTCAAGCTGTACTGAAAAAACCCAGTCAGTACAAACGTTTTATGTGAAATATTGAAAATATAGCGCCATGTGTTCTTTTTATATCTTAATTTCGACAATTCATGTAAGTTGATGTAGCGGTCGGTAGTCGAGAAATTACCACTTTTATTTGCAAATTTAAATCTTTTATTTTGGAGAAGATGGATTTCCAAGACGGCAAAGAAGAACAGATGCAGTCTCATAAAAGACGGGTGCTGTCCTGGAGTTATAAACATGCCAAACGGAGGTTGGAACCCGAGGACCCCTTCTTTGAGGACGGCAATCTGGCGTGTTGTTTGCTCATCAAACAAATTTCTCTTGATTTCGAAGAACAGGATGATTTATTCAACAGGTATGGTCAGTGTTAATAGAGATAATGGAGAAATGGACTTGTCAAAAACCCCACCCTTTCTGTGGGACCGCTTTCTATATCTCTATTATACTACTTCTAAGTATGTAGTCAAGATGTGAAGTACAGGTGCTATTAGTCTCGACATGGAAGTATAACCCACGTTATACTTCCATGGTCTCTAAGAGTCTAAGCTCTGAGCCAAATATTGTAAGAAGAAAACTAAACAATTGTCTATTTTAGATGTATTTTTTAAGGGAGATTATGGAATTTAAAAACTTTGATACTTGGTGTTGTAAAATGATTTTGATAATGTGATATCTGATAGATAGTGTGTGTAGAGAGGAGCTAATAGCGCACTGTTGTCTGTTTTGCATGCTAAGTTTATTTTATTCATAAATAGTCTAAAGAATGCAGGTAACAGAGACTTGGAAAGGGATGACTCAATATTTATGACTACTGAGGCTAGTTATAAGTATGTAGTCAATAATCAGTAAAATGGCAAAGTAAAGAAGAAGACACTGAGAAATGAAAAAAAATATCCAATATATATGACAAATGCAATGACAGCTAGCATATCATCGAAGTTGATCTCAATACTTTGCCTCTCGTGTAAGATACATGTAGGTTAGTTGGTCGCCATCTTGCAATCAGCTGACGTCAAGCAGTCTTTCAAGGACTGGTAAGAGAATTCTGTGTTTCTTGAGTTTAATAATAAGGGAACTCTTTGTGATGAGTTTGATGGTACGAGAACTCAGTGTGATGAGTTTGATGATAAGAGAACTCTGTGTGATGAGTTTGATGATAAGAGAACTCAGTGTGATGGGTTTGATGACATGAGAACTGTGTGTGATGAGTTTGATGATAAGAGAACTGTGTGTGATGAGTTTGATGATAAGAGAACTCTGTGATAAGTTTGATGATAAGAGAACTCAGTGTGATGAGTTTGATGATCAGAGAACTCTGTCTGATGAGTTTGATGATAAGAGAACTCAGTGTGATGGGTTTGATGACATGAGAACTCTGTGTGATGAGTTTGATGATAAGAGAACTGTGTGTGATGAGTTTGATGACATGAGAACTGTGTGTGATGAGTTTGATGATATGAGAACTCTGATGAGTTTGATGATAAGAGAACTGTGTGTGATGAGTTTGATGATAAGAGAACTCTTGTGATGAGTTTGATAATATGAGAACTCTCTGTGTGATGAGTTTGATGATAAGAGAACTCACTGTGATGAGTTTGATGATAAGAGAACTGTGTTTGATGAGTTTGATGATAAGAGAACGCTGTGTGATGAGTTTGATGATATGAGAACTCCCTGTGTGATGAGTTTGATGATAAGAGAACTCTGTGATGAGTTTAATGATAAAAGAACTCTGTGTGATGAGTTTGATGATAAGAGAACTGTGTGTGATGAGTTTGATGATATGAGAACTGTGTGTGATGAGTTTGATGATATGAGAACTCAGTGTGATGAGTTTGATGATATGAGAACTCTGTGTGATGAGTTTGATGATAAGAGAACTCAGTGTGATGGGTTTGATAAGAGAACTCAGTGTGATGAGTTTGATGATAAGAGAACTCTGTGTGATGAGTTTGATGATAAGAGAACTCAGTGTGATGAGTTTAATGATAAGAGAACTGTGTGTGATGAGTTTGATGATAAGAGAACTCAGTGTGATGAGTTTGATGATAATAGAACTGTGTGTGATGAGTTTGATGATAAGAGAACTGTGTGTGATGAGTTTGATTATAAGAGAACTCTGTGTGACGAGTTTGATTATAAGAGAACTCAGTGTGATGAGTTTGATGATAAAAGAACTCTGTGTGATGAGTTTGATGATAAGAGAACTCAGTGTGATGGGTTTGATGATAAGAGAACTCAGTGTGATGAGTTTGATTATAAGAGAACTCTGTGTGACGAGTTTGATGATAAGAGAACTCAGTGTGATGAGTTTGATGATAAGGGAACTCAGTGTGATGAGTTTGATGATAAAAGAACTCTGTGTGATGAGTTTGATGATAAGAGAACTCAGTGTGATGGGTTTGATGATAAGAGAACTCAGTGTGATGAGTTTGATTATAAGAGAACTCTGTGTGACGAGTTTGATGATAAGAGAACTCAGTGTGATGAGTTTGATGATAAGGGAACTCAGTGTGATGAGTTTGATGATAAGAGAACTCAGTGTGATGAGTTTGATGATAAGAGAACTCAGTGTGATGAGTTTGATGATAAGAGAACTCAGTGTGATGAGTTTGATGATAAGAGAACTCAGTGTGATGAGTTTGATGATAAGAGAACTCAGTGTGATGAGTTTGATGATAAGAGAACTCAGTGTGATGAGTTTGATGATAAGAGAACTCAGTGTGATGAGTTTGATGATAAGAGAACTCAGTGTGATGAGTTTGATGATAAGAGAACTGTGTGTGATGAGTTTGATGAAAAGAGAACTCAGTGTGATGAGTTTGATGATAAGAGAACTCAGTGTGATGAGTTTGATGATAAGAGAACTCAGTGTGATGAGTTTGATGATAAGAGAACTGTGTGTGATGAGTTTGATGATAAGAGAACTCAATGTGATGAGTTTGATGGTAAGAGAACTCAGTGTGATGAGTTTGATGATAAGAGAACTGTGTGTGATGGGTTTGATGATAAGAGAACTCAGTGTGATGAGTTTGATGATAAGAGAACTCAGTGTGATGAGTTTGATGATAAGAGAACTCTGTGTGATGAGTTTAATAATAAGAGAACTCAGTGTGATGAGTTTGATGATAAGAGAACTCTGTGTGATGAGTTTGATGATAAGAGAACTCAATGTGATGAGTTTGATGATAAGAGAACTCAGTGTGATGAGTTTGATGATAAGAGAACTCAGTGTGATGAGTTTGATGATAAGAGAACTCTGTGTGATGAGTTTGATGATAAGAGAACTCAATGTGATGAGTTTGATGATAAGAGAACTCAGTGTGATGAGTTTGATGATAAGAGAACTCAGTGTGATGAGTTTGATGATAAGAGAACTTGGTGTGATGAGTTTGATAAGAGAACTCGGTGTGATGAGTTTGATGATAAGAGAACTGTGTGTGATGAGTTTGATGATAAGAGAACTCGGTGTGATGAGTTTGATGATAAGAGAACTCAGTGTGATGAGTTTGATGATAAGAGAACTCTGTGTGATGAGTTTGATGATAAGAGAACTCAGTGTGATGAGTTTGATAAGAGAACTCGGTGTGATGAGTTTGATGATAAGAGAACTCAGTGTGATGAGTTTGATAAGAGAACTCGGTGTGATGAGTTTGATGATAAGAGAACTCAGTGTGATGAGTTTGATGATAAGAGAACTGTGTGATGAGTTTGATGATAAGAGAACTGTGTGTGATGAGTTTGATGATAAGAGAACTCGGTGTGATGAGTTTGATGATAAGAGAACTCAGTGTGATGAGTTTGATGATAAGAGAACTGTGTGTGATGAGTTTGATGATAAGAGAACTGTGTGTGATGAGTTTGATGATAAGAGAACTGTGTGTGATGAGTTTGATGATAAGAGAACTCGGTGTGATGAGTTTGATGATAAGAGAACTCAGTGTGATGAGTTTGATGATAAGAGAACTCAGTGTGATGAGTTTGATGATAAGAGAACTCAGTGTGATGAGTTTGATGATAAGAGAACTCTGTGATGAGTTTGATGGTAAGAGAACTCAGTGTGATGAGTTTGATGATATGAGAACTGTGTGTGATGAGTTTGATGATAAGAGAACTCAGTGTGATGAGTTTGATGATAAGAGAACTCGGTGTGATGAGTTTGATGATAAGAGAACTGTGTGTGACGAGTTTGATGATAAGAGAACTGTGTGATGAGTTTGATGATAAGAGAACTTGGTGTGATGAGTTTGATGATAAGAGAACTCAGTGTGATGAGTTTGATGATAAGAGAACTGTGTGTGACGAGTTTGATGATAAGAGAACTCAGTGTGATGAGTTTGATGATAAGAGAACTCAGTGTGATGAGTTTGATGATAAGAGAACTCAGTGTGATGAGTTTGATGATAAGAGAACTCAGTGTGATGAGTTTGATGATAAGAGAACTGTGTGTGATGAGTTTGATGAAAAGAGAACTCAGTGTGATGAGTTTGATGATAAGAGAACTCAGTGTGATGAGTTTGATGATAAGAGAACTCAGTGTGATGAGTTTGATGATAAGAGAACTGTGTGTGATGAGTTTGATGATAAGAGAACTCAATGTGATGAGTTTGATGGTAAGAGAACTCAGTGTGATGAGTTTGATGATAAGAGAACTGTGTGTGATGGGTTTGATGATAAGAGAACTCAGTGTGATGAGTTTGATGATAAGAGAACTCAGTGTGATGAGTTTGATGATAAGAGAACTCTGTGTGATGAGTTTAATAATAAGAGAACTCAGTGTGATGAGTTTGATGATAAGAGAACTCTGTGTGATGAGTTTGATGATAAGAGAACTCAATGTGATGAGTTTGATGATAAGAGAACTCAGTGTGATGAGTTTGATGATAAGAGAACTCAGTGTGATGAGTTTGATGATAAGAGAACTCTGTGTGATGAGTTTGATGATAAGAGAACTCAATGTGATGAGTTTGATGATAAGAGAACTCAGTGTGATGAGTTTGATGATAAGAGAACTCAGTGTGATGAGTTTGATGATAAGAGAACTTGGTGTGATGAGTTTGATAAGAGAACTCGGTGTGATGAGTTTGATGATAAGAGAACTGTGTGTGATGAGTTTGATGATAAGAGAACTCGGTGTGATGAGTTTGATGATAAGAGAACTCAGTGTGATGAGTTTGATGATAAGAGAACTCTGTGTGATGAGTTTGATGATAAGAGAACTCAGTGTGATGAGTTTGATAAGAGAACTCGGTGTGATGAGTTTGATGATAAGAGAACTCAGTGTGATGAGTTTGATAAGAGAACTCGGTGTGATGAGTTTGATGATAAGAGAACTCAGTGTGATGAGTTTGATGATAAGAGAACTGTGTGATGAGTTTGATGATAAGAGAACTGTGTGTGATGAGTTTGATGATAAGAGAACTCGGTGTGATGAGTTTGATGATAAGAGAACTCAGTGTGATGAGTTTGATGATAAGAGAACTGTGTGTGATGAGTTTGATGATAAGAGAACTGTGTGTGATGAGTTTGATGATAAGAGAACTGTGTGTGATGAGTTTGATGATAAGAGAACTCGGTGTGATGAGTTTGATGATAAGAGAACTCAGTGTGATGAGTTTGATGATAAGAGAACTCAGTGTGATGAGTTTGATGATAAGAGAACTCAGTGTGATGAGTTTGATGATAAGAGAACTCTGTGATGAGTTTGATGGTAAGAGAACTCAGTGTGATGAGTTTGATGATATGAGAACTGTGTGTGATGAGTTTGATGATAAGAGAACTCAGTGTGATGAGTTTGATGATAAGAGAACTCGGTGTGATGAGTTTGATGATAAGAGAACTGTGTGTGACGAGTTTGATGATAAGAGAACTGTGTGATGAGTTTGATGATAAGAGAACTTGGTGTGATGAGTTTGATGATAAGAGAACTCAGTGTGATGAGTTTGATGATAAGAGAACTGTGTGTGACGAGTTTGATGATAAGAGAACTGTGTGATGAGTTTGATGATAAGAGAACTCTGTGTGATGAGTTTGATGATAAGAGAACTCAGTGTGATGAGTTTGATGATAAGAGAACTGTGTGTGATGGGTTTGATGATAAGAGAACTGTGTGTGATGAGTTTGATGATAAGAGAACTGTGTGATGAGTTTGATGATAAGAGAACTCTGTGTGATGAGTTTGATGATAAGAGAACTGTGTGATGAGTTTGATGATAAGAGAACTCAGTGTGATGAGTTTGATGATAAGAGAACTCTGTGTGATGAGTTTGATGATAAGAGAACTCAGTGTGATGAGTTTGATGATAAGAGAACCAACTAACCAATCTTGCAGGAGAGGCAAAGTATTGAGATCAACTTCGATGATTGATGATTGATAGGTGTCAATGCATTTGTCATATATTGGTTTTCATAGTTTTCTTCATTTCTCAGTCTCTTATTTTTTTATTTCACCTTTTCACCGATTATAACTAGCCTAAGTAGTCATAAATATTGATTCATCTCTTTCAACTCACTGTTACTTGCATCCTTTAGACTTGTATTCTAGTAAAATAAATTTAGCGTGCAAGCAGACAACAGCATGTTAGCTCCTTTCTATGGATTACATGTATACACACACAATCAGGTATTACATTATCAAAATCAATCCGATTGTCCAGACCTTATTTCACCCTGTATCTTCAAACTACATGTACATGTACATGTATGCTTATCAGTTAGCCAATATTATTTCCTTGAATTGTAATTGTTAAAAGTTGAGCTGTCCCTGTGTTTTAGAAGAAGTCTTGCACTGTTCCAACACCACATTGATTTTATTTTTATGAAAGTTACGATCTTTTAATGTACAACCAGATATTTTGTCATTATTTATTGAGCCGTGGTAAACATTGTTGTGAGAATAGAAAGGCAGGGGTGGTTATCAATAGAAATCAGCAGTCGATGGACTCAGTCTACCAGGAGCGACTTGAAGACAAACTTATGTGCATAGTGACAGACGAGACATACCCACTTAGACCATAAACAGTGTACATGTAGTCTATTGTTAGACAGGAAATAGATAATAGACGAATTGACAGAAGTGGTTGGCTGAGGTTGCCAGCTTCTTGCACTAACCCTTATATCAACTCATTTATTTCCCAAGCTTTTTAACAGAAATTTTAATCGAACAAAACAAGTCATTTAACATTGCTTTTTTCTTTTTAATAGACACATTTAATTGAAACCGTACATTCTATTTTAACTTCAAATGGAAGTCATTATTTGAAGTCATTGTGTTTGTTTTACCTTTGATGATTTTTATGTATTATGTACATGTATGTATTGTTTTTGTGTATTTCACTGCATATTTTATCATGGATGTTATTGTGTTTGTTTTGGGTTTATTATTTCTTGAGGCAGTTTGTTTGTATATATCTGTTTGTACATGTGTAGCAGGCATTTAAATTTCAGACTCAAAGTATTATCTTATCTTAATATCAGTATAAACATACATGTATATATAATTATGATATATGATAGTGGACAAAATCTTCAGTGTAGCTTTCACAATAAACTTTTCAAATACTAGTATTACAGACAATTGATAATTTGTCTAATTATCTATTGTCTGTAGTGTTTAAGTTCAAGTTCTATGTTGAAGTACGATGTCAGTTGCTCAAGGAATGTTAGGATGTGTTAATGACTGGTATCATGGATATTATTATGTTTTCATGGTCTAGATATAATATTCTTGTATATACCGTAATTACACATAAATACATACATACATACATACATACATACATACATACATACATACATAGATGCATACATGATACATACATACATACATACATACATACATACATACATACATACACACACACACACACATACATGTACATGCATACACACACACACACACATACATACATGTACATACATACATACATACATGTACATACATACATACATACATACATACATACATACATACATACATGTACATACATGTCCATCATATGCATTCAAAAGACAATACGATCAGATTATGACTAATGTATTTTATTTTCATTCCAATCAGTGTGAATGAGTTTAAATGCCATGAGCCTGGTTGTCATCAATTCTTCACTCGTATTTCTTCGTACGAGTCACACTACAACTCTAAACATCGCCATGTCTGCATGCACTGTAAACGATTCTTTCCATCAGACCATTTACTTGACATCCATGTACTAGAGTGGCATGATGCACTGTTCCAGATATTGGCAGAGAAACAAAACATGGTGAGAAATAATTCATTTGTTTTTATTTATTTTCATCTTTTTTTGCAATAGGCCTTTCCAATATTTGCCATGGTGGTGCTCTACTTCCTGTCTGTGTGTACCTTGGGGGTATACATGGTATAGGTTACTCAGTTAATCATAGAGCACTGCTGCTTTCCTCGATGTCTGAACAATATGAAAAACATCCCTGATTTACACTTCGACAGAATACCAAGGGACAAACAAAGCTCTTAGGAAATGATACTATGAGGTGATGATACGTCCAATTTGAGAGCTTTACAATTATTACCCCTGGCACGGATCTATAGTGACACAGCGGCCCTTTATACTTCTTCAAATCCCTGGGGAGCATACAATCCATTGCAGTCTTTATAAGTGCAGAGGATTAAAGCATTCACATTGCAACCTCTATTCTATCAGGTACCCAATTATACATCTGGGATTGACTAAGGTGGACTAAGTCGGAATGAGTTATCTCATTATGATGGTATTCCTGCTGAATCATTTTTCTAATCTTGTTTCAGTACCGCTGTCTAATACAGAGTTGTATAGAACGATTCAAGACTGCAAAGCAAAGGAAAAATCACCTTGTCAAAAGTCATAAATATCCACTTAATTTTAGGTTTGATAAACCATTGAGGAAAGTGAAAAGGTAAGTCAGGCTACTATTTTTATTTATTGGAAGAAGTTGTCTTTGCACATATTAGGGATTTATGAAGTTTTGACAGTGGAAGTTATCATTTGAAACAATTTGATAAAGTGTAACACTGGTGGGGTGGGGGTGGGGGGTTACTATGATAGATTGTAGACAGGATGTGCACCCAGCTTCCAAACATGTACTCATTTCTGAGGATTTTTTTTTCGGTGAAAAAGGAACCCATGCCTAAGGGAGAATCAGACAATGTTACACAAACTCAATAAACAAACTTTGCCACAAACTCCTCCCCCTAAACAAACATTCACGAGTTTGAAATTGACACGTTCATATGACATATGATGTAAACCATGATGAAAATTGTAGCGGTGACATCACTAGGATAGATGCAGTTGTTCAAAACATAGCAAGTACATTATACGTATATCACATTTAGAAGTAAATTTTAATCAAACTTATCAACATCTCAGTAGTAAATACAAAATCTGCTGTCATTGATGGTGTGAATGTTTTCTAAATTTGGTTAGAAGTGCGAAAATGAAGTTCAGCAATTGCATTAATGCCAGACCTGACTCCCTCTCCCCTATTTATTGAGTTTGTGTTACATCATGCAATCATCCTTTGAGGTACACATAAACATGACAGACCCATAAATAAGGATAATCCACTCATGGGGATGGTAATTATGTCATCATCTTATGAGATTATTGTTTTTGTGTGTGTTTTACAGTGCTCAGAGCAAATCAGTGGTAGAAGTTGAACCAATGGATACAGCTAGTAGTAAAGATATTGATGGTTTGACAGAAACCATGGAAACAGTCCAAGTAACTCCAGGAACTAGAATATACAAGTATGTACAAATATCAGGGTAAACACTTTGTTGTTTCAAGTATAACCTATTGTAGGCCCTTCTCATCCATGCTATTTCACAATTCAGACAAAAAGATCATTGCATTCCAGGGCTAGAAATTAATTAATCCCACAGATTATCAATTCTTGTCATGAGGCTACCATAATTTGCAGCTGGTAGCCCACTCAGGCCACCACTGATTGTACGATGATTTAAAGGATGGTAGATTTACAGACATGAAAGTATTTTAATAACACACACATATTTCCAATAGAGAAATTCCTGTTTTCAGTTCAGGAATGTGTAACTACTGGTTGCAGTCCTTGGGTTACTGCTTTCTAAAAAATTGGGACTACTTACGAAAAGTTAATTTTGAGCCTCGCATTTTGTAGATACAAGTATTGTATATAAAGCATCTCCTAGTGGACATTGTATATATCATACTCATAGTCCAAACTTCTGGATAAAACAAAAAAAAACTCGGTTTGAATTTGGATTGAAATTTGAATGATGAAAACAGTTGTCTGACAGCGCTATAAGTATAAAAGAGTCGTTGAACAAATCAATCAATCAATCAACCTGTGTAGTCTGTATGGCTATACACTGATAAGATTGCACTAACTTGGCAAGGGTTAACTCTCCACCAAGTCAACAAATTAAGCTTTTAATTGTCACAAAGTAGCCAAATCAACTAGTTAATAATAGACAAGTATTGGGTTGGTGGTGGCCGAGCGGTTAGCTCATACGCCTCTTACCCCTGCAGTCTGGGTTTGAACCCACGAGGTGTTGGCTGGGTTTGATTAAAATTTAACCAGGTCTGCATGTAAGAAGGGTGATGCTCAGTTTGACCCTGCCGAACAATGCAGGTTTTCCTCGGGTACTCTGGTTTCCTCCTGCTTCTTCAACACTAGGGTACTGCTCAACAAATTTTCAAATTTATTTGGACGAATAAAGTTTATTATTATTATTATTATAGACTGAATAGTTATTCATAAGCATATAAATGTATGTCTCCCAAGAAGTTCTGTGAGGGATGGCCCTTATAGGTTCAGTGGTACTGCAGGAGTTGGGAAACCAGAATACCCCAGGAAAACCTGTGTTGTTATGGAGAGTCAAACTGAATCACGCTCTTCTTACTTACACCCTGGCAAATTTAATCAAAACTCAGACGAGGGCTCGAATCTCAACTGCAGTGGTAAGCAACAAGTGGTTTAACCACTCGGCCACTGACTGACAAATGAGTTTTAAACTTAAGGTAAATGTTTACCACATTCACTATTTCTGTATTTGATTTCAGAGTACCAAAAACAATCAGTTTTGGGAGGGGAGTTCCCAGAGGCTTTGAGAGGACAAGGCAACATAGTGGACACTCACAGAAACAGTCTCAGAAGAAAAAGAAAGGACCTAAATATAAAGAATGTAAACAGACAACTCCACAGGAAGACAAAATGGACACATGACCAGGACGTCTATGATGGCTGTGAGTTGTAAGTTTCACTGGAACTTTACACAACACAGAACAGACACTGACGTCAGACTCCATTTACATTAATTAAATGAATGATAATTATATTGTTATATCGTCGAGAAGTATAAACTTAAACTACTACACTGATAAGATTCAAATGATCAAGATGAACGCCGTGAATTTATTCGTTCATGGCTGCAATATATTTCCTGGTGGACAGCGCCCTCTAGTGGCAAAATGGGTGTTTGCATTTTAGTGACTCCAAGGAATATTTTATCAGGCCATAGACATCTGTGATCAGACCAAGATATGAGTTAGGTTCAATTAAACGAGTTGAAATCCAAGCAAGGATTCTCATGTACTGCGTTGATAGCTCCATTGTTATGACATCCAAGGTAGCAGTCAATCTCAAGACCAATCAACATCCACCAAAGTTGCTCATAATTCTTACATGCTAGTAGTACAGTGCAAAAATGGATGCCACAATGTTATAACATCATGCTAGCGAGTGTGCCCTCTGACTCTGAGCCAATTTGATGTGCTATTGACGCACACAATTTCTAGTGACACACCAAAATTTGGTATTCCCCTATCTCTTTACTATGTGGTGACTCACAAGAAATACCAGTTTTTAATATTTTGACTCACAACAACAAAACTTGGCTACATATCATTGTATGGTACACTAGCACAGAGTAAACATAAGACTGGTATTAAGACCTTACCAGCATCCTTTAGCAGCTGAAACGGTTAATCATATGTTGTGTCTGCACCAGGTTAACTCAGATATTACCATCTGTCTCGGCTACCATCTGACTAACTCAGTGCACTTACAGTGGGCTGGTATTAACACCCTACCAGCATCGCTTTCTGTTAGTTAGCAACTGGAAGGATTAATACATACACCTGCCTGAATTTATGATCAGGCTCACCCAGTCTTCAATAGCAGGCTGGCACTGGGCTTGCAAAATTGAAATTTAGGAAGGGGGTTTGTAAGCCAAAGAACCATCAAAACAAAATGCAATCATTTTTCTTCTGCAATAAGCAGTGACATGTGCATAATTACTTTTGAACTAAGATTATTGGAACTGTTGACTGTGTAAGTAAAGGACTGTACAGAGAATTTTACTCTGTGTAATGTCCTAGGAGTGACTATTCAGCCTTTAGACTTTGATGTTATTAAAGCCTAAACTCATTATTATGCAAAGCTGTTGGTTTTAATCCGCCATATTCCGGTTATAGGAAAGATAAAAGATTTCTTAGTTTGGCCACTAGGAGTGCTGTTCACAAGTCATTTGGAGGCAGGAAGTGGGGGCCAGATTAGTAGAGTATTGTATCATAAAGAGAGCAGACACTAAGTTACCAGGCATTCTCTATGTTGTTCTCACAATATTATTTTATTAGTGACTACCAGTAAACATACCTAACTACTACTGTAATACTCTGTTATGGACATTCGTAATTCTTTCACACACATTTCATTCACTGCTTTATGCAACCTAGTGGCCATGACACAACTTGTGGCCGTCACTTTGCCAAATATGGTGCGCCCTCTTGTGGTGGTTACCTGAGAAATGGCTTGAAATTCAGTAACTGTAATATGGCGTATTGTAAAAGCAACTATTTTGTCTTTCTATGATGAGGGAGGGCATTTATTTTTTTTGCTAAATGTACATAACTTCAAAATAAAGATTGCAAAACTAATTTTACGTCTGATAAAATTTATTTTCTACATAATTAAAAATCAATATTTGTGACTTGAGAATGGCTATCACTACACTTTTCAGCTATCATAACTGTAGCCTACCTGTAGACTTAGGAATGGCTATCACTACACTATTCAGCTATCATAACTGTAGTCACCTGTAGACTTACGAATGGCTATCACTATGCTATTCCACTATCCTAACTGTAGCCTACCTGTAGACCTAAGAACGGCTATCACTACGCTATTCCACTATCCTAACTGTAGCCTACCTGTAGACTTGAGAACAGCTATCACTATGCTATTCCTCTATCCTAACTGTAGCCTACCTGTAGACTTAAAAACGGCTATACTGCTATCCTAACTGTAGCGTACCTGTAGACTTCAGAATGGCTATACTGCTATCCTGACTGTAGCGTACCTGTAGACTTAAGAATGGCTATCGTTACACTATACTGCTATCCTAACTGTAGCCTACCTGTAGACTTAAGAACGGCTATCACTACACTATTCCACTATCCTAACTGTAGCCTACATGTAGACTTGAGAATGGCTATAGTTACACTATACTGCTATCCTAACTGTAGCCTACATGTAGACTTGAGAATGGCTATAGTTACACTATACTGCTATCCTAACTGTAGCCTACCTGTAGACTTAAGAACGGTTATACTGCTATCCTGAGTGTAGACTTAAGAATGGCTATCACTACACCTTTCTGCTATCCTAACTGACATTTTGAATTTTTGAATTTGCACTCCTTTCCAATTCAAAATGTCAGTATGATTAAAATGACACAATCAAGTTCTCATGTTTCATTTACTTAAGTCGTAATCAGTACATTGGATTTTTCACAAGCTGTTTTATTAACTCTGAATACAAGTAAAATGAATCAGAATGTATTCCCATGGAAACAACAACTCAATAAAAGTTAACATTCACTGAAAAATAATGTTTCATTTTCCAACACCATAGGCACAGCCTCACTTAACAAATGGACTTATAACAGGTTTATAATGCACAAGCAGTTCCACTTTATGTATAGTTATTAGTAGTGGGTGGCACTAATATAATTAGAATAACAAAGAATGCACTGTTTCTTGCCAAGCTGGTACTGAATTGTTAACACTACCCATGGAAGCAAGTGCTAATGAATTAAAGGGAAACTTCCCTGCCTCTTCTAGACTGGGAATGTCGCTAGCAGAAAGGGCTGTACTGATATCTACTGAATAATGTACTAGAATATCTTTTGAACTATGCCCCGAGGCTGTCATAGAAACACAGAGCATCTAAGTAATACGTCAACAAATGATTAGCTGTATGTAGTCAACAATGAGGGCGCACTGTACAATGACATTTCGAGTACAATTATGTGGTAGATATCGGTACATACAAAACAGTCCTTAATAGTGACTCTACCGAGGCTGTAGAAAGTGTATGCCGTTTCCCTAGTGCTTGTACTCAATTCAGTGGTACTAAGTGACACTGGTAGTGCATAAAATAAGTTTAAACTGAATAACTCTACTCTTTTATTTACTAATATAATGGCTGTAACTGTACCCTGATACAATAAGAGGTACTTTGTTAGTTGCTTCCCGTGAAGGAACGTCATGTACTCCTTGAGACAGGTAAGGCTTTCAATATCCTTCATTATGTTATAATATTTGAGAGGCAGTCAAGAAACACGGTAATAACTGACTATCTCATCAAAGCCTACTGAGAAATACAGAGACTTGACTACAAGCAAATACATACTACAAGTGAAGTACATCTACCCTTCACCCATTCTTGCAAGCCAGAGCATGCATTTCTGTTGAAACGAAATATGGATACCTCTTGGTGGGTACGTTTTAGACGGCACTGTACAAGATTTTACCCACAACTCTCCCTGATTTGTACTGTTGGACATCAACTCATTGAAGTCAGACAAATCTCACCTGTGTACACGATTTTGTATGAATATTTTTGCCATTTTCAAAACGTAGAATTGACACTGATGAGTTTCTGAATATATATTTTCATTGGTTTTGGTATCAATGATTTATTGTAGAAGGAGTAGCAATTTTAGAAATTTGTCACCAGATTTTCTTGAAAGACATGCAAAATATTTTCCACAAAACTAAGGAAAATATATGCACCTGTTATGACTTTGCCAAAGATATAGATTTATTTGAATAGGTATGACAAAAGAAATTTACATACTAAAACACATCATACACACTGTCTACCCAAGTTATTGATACTTTGACATTGAAAAGTGTGTTATTTACAGTACATGTTTCATTTACTTGTTAGCACATTTTATGCAAAATTTAGAACTTTATTTTTGATTCCCCAAACGTACTTTTGTTACATATTAATTAAACGTAATTACTATGCTTAAAATGTTGGCAAATATGGGTTATTGAAGAAGTTATAAAATAAGGAACTTCCAAGCATACCAATCAGAGAGAGTTGTGGGTAAAATATTGCACAGTGGACGGTGCCATAAAGAGGCCTGTGGTGCATGATGTTGCCCTTCACACCCTGGTAAACAATCCTTGTCAGAAAGACAAGTTCTATAGTTACAGCTGACCTCTAGGTGGCAGTATGTTGTTTATAGCCCTACAAGGGGCGCATTCAATTTGCACAATCATGATTGTGATTAATCTGATGTCATCTTTGGAAATGAGGTTGTAAACAAAACACTCAATCACAATCATGATTACTTGCATGTAGACATTTCAAAAAGTTTCATACATTTCCAATAAATTAAATGATTTTGTTACATCGTTAAAATGATTACACTGATAACAAATTACTAATCTGACCACATAATTTATTTACATCCTGTTCTCTGTCATTTATAACTTGCCATCAGCATGATCCCCATAATGATATACTATATACTATTACGTTGTCCGCCATCTTGTAATCATGGTTCGGGGCATGATTACTGTGATTAGCAATAATGATTATGATTGGTATTTATCAAACCGTGAAACCATAATTGTGATTGTGCAAATCAGACATGCTCCAGGCTCCTCAAATCAATTAAATGAGTGCTGGCTGATAGGGTGACATGACCCATCGTATCTGACAGATAATATGGTAGTCTGTAAGGTACGCCGTGACGGTGCGCCCTCAAACATCGGCCAACCCCGAGGCCGGTGAGGGCGAAACGTCACGACGTATCTTACAGTCTAATAATATGGTAGTAGGATCAGAAATTACAGATGTTACGTATTTTGATCGAAAGCTTTCAAGTTGAACTGCTTGTGAGTTTTTAACTTTTTTTGTAATTCATTAGATCTAAATATATTGGTCATACATCTGACAAAGTCTAGTCTATCTGTAAACTTGACAACGGCTATCACTATACACTAGTCTGCTATCCTAACTAACATTTTGAATTTTTGAATTTGCGCTCCGTTCCAATTCAAAATGTCTGTAAGGATAGTGGAATAGTGTAGTGATAGTTTTTAAGTCTACAGTTAGGCTAGACAAAGTTCTGATAAAGTTTTGATAATTAATACAACTATAATAATTGTGCCTACTTTTTGCCTGTGCCAATAGAAGACTTGTCAGATTGTTTGTTTGTTTGTTAGTGCTTGCTTTTTTGCAAGGTTGTCCCACAACAGTAATTGTAACAGGCAAAATGTGACGGCAGTCGTCTGATTCACACATGCATGCCTTGGGGTCCCATGCTACACTGCACTAGCCACTTACTTGGGATGCTCAAATAAAACAATTTTCATGCATTGATTTACAAGACTTTTTCTCAAAGGGAACTAATGTCATCCATAAAGCCAAATTCAACATAGCCAACCTGTAGAAATGCAGGCCTAACACTACTACACAATTGCCACTATCCTAACTGACAGTTTGATTTTTTTTAGCTGAAATAGTGTAGTAGTGTCAGCCCTTCAAGTCTACAGGTAGGCTAAATTCAACATGATGGTCCCAATTTATGTAGACGAATAAATATCATTATAATTAGTGTGAAGTTTGTAGGGGTAAGAGCTTACATAATGATCGCAAAGCGACACATTTGTCTTTATCAGCAAGAAAAATAGACAAAAAATCATCCAGACATGCATATTGGACGACCACTAAAACTTTAATATTATAATTATGAAATCATTTCCTGACAGAAAAATACCATTTGACAGTCACTTACATTTACATATATGAGAAATACTTGCACTCAAATTACACCATTAAAATAGTTATAATTGTCAATTTTGAATTGACTACATTTTTTCTCTTTTCTTCACTTTAACACTAATAAAGTCAAACATAAACTAACGCCGAAAGTAAACTATGTAATTATCCGATTTGAAATTATTCTGAACATTTACTGAAATTGGGCTACATCCTCTCCTGTTATATCATGCAAAACACCTGTCTAAATATTTCGTTTATTTCAATTGAATCATTTGCTTTGAGTGTTTTTTTACAGTGTTTTTGCTAAGGTTGGGGAACCCCTGTAACAGAAAGCAGGAATGGGGTAAAAGTGGCAATGTTACCTACCCATAGAAGCTATCGTAATATTGTTTGGAACCTTAATCCTCTTTCCCCACAAGGTGTATTTCTTAGTACAAAAGTAAGTACAAATTTGGAGAAAGAGGATTTTAATACAATAACTTGGGAATCATGGTATGTTTTGTACTTACTGCCCTTAGCAAAAAACGCTGTTTTTCATACAGAGATTTGATAATTTTTGTATAGTTTTTTTAAATATCACACGTACCCACCAATAATATAAAACTAAAGGTACAAAATTAGAATTATGGAATCGCTAAGACTGAAAAAATTCATTGTAGTTGCACCCTCCTGTACTTAACCATTTAGCTTATATGGTTAATGCTACATGCTATCTGCAAATGGAACGTACATGTATTTTTGAAACAGTTTTGTTAGGTATAATGCCTTACTTATGATATTGTTCACCATGTGATGTACTGAATCACCTTGTGGGTAAACATATTTGTGTAGTTGTAAAAACATAATACAGTGCAATAAATCCAATAAAAATGATTTTTGGGTCCGCACCCAAATATCGGCACCCCAGTGAATTACACTTTCAACTTATTTTACTGTTCTTTTGGTATGTATATATATTTGCAGAATTTTAAGTAATATTATTTTCGGTTGTCTGATCGTAGAAAATTGTACATAATTGTATTGTAATCGTAGTCCGAAGTGGATGAGCGTCGACAACGATAAATTTTTCAGTCTTGCAATAGTAGTAATCTGGTGCTAACATTACAGAACATTGTAAACATTACAAGTACATACACATTTCTCAATAAAAGTAAAATAACACTCTGAACGACAATATGTAACAGTCGTGTCCTGTCTACGAATAAACATCTGTTGCATAGATACTTGTAGCGCAAAGTGACAGATTTTTAGCTCATGAATATTCATCACCCGTTGAAATACCCTGAGGAGAGGTGTTGCGATTCTTCCAACATTTTTTTTTCAATTTGTGCTATCGAAGACAGCTATTCTGATTAGGACACATTATCACTTACTGCTGGGATGTCCTCTCAAAGTACTATTTAACTTACTAGGATACTATAATGTGTATGTATTTGCATTTAAGTCAAGCAAAATTGTACATGCGGCAGTTGCATTGAAATACACAGACAACCATGTATCAAAAACTAACTTCAAAAAAATGGAAATAAACAGACATGACACTATTGATGGGGAAGTCTTGAAACTATTCTTCCAAACTTAATAGACTAACTTCAAAAAATGGAAATGAGCAGACATGATAGGGGGGGGGGGGGGTCTTGAAACTATTCTAACAAACTTAATTCTTTATGTAAAACATAATAAGTATATGTATATAGTATACTTAACATATACATAACTTTTTTTTGTATCCTATCTATACCTTCACGTAACTATAGCAACACTTAATTGAGTATGACACTTTTAATTTTCTTCACTACGTTCTTCATCTTGGAGCTAACTATCAATAATGAAATAAACTTTAAAAAAAAAGCCTCTGTTAAGATACACCGTTATAATGAAATATGAAAATTGTGATGTAGTGTAATGAATTGTTTGTTATTACTTGGTTATATACTTCAGTAGTGTACCACTGTGTTAGTGCTACACAGAGTCATCATACTATTTGGGTGTATTTCATTGCTGTAGGTTTGATTGTTCTAACAGAATTATAATGTAGCAAATTTGTGGATTCAACTTTTTGGTAGAATTAGAAAAATTATGGATTCAGCTCTGCTTGATTTAGCAATTTGTGGATTCAACTTTTTGATGGATTTAGCAAATTGTGGATTCGGCTCGGGTGGATTTAGCAAGTTGTGGATTGTACTGTTTGATGGATTCCGCTCTGGTGGATTTAGCAATTTGTGGATTCAGCTCTGGTTTATTTAGCAATTTGTGGATTCAGCTCTGGTTTATTTAGCAAGTTGTGGATTAAACTGTGGTTTATTTAGCAAGTTGTGGATTAAACTCTGGTTTATTTAGCAATTTGTGGATTAAACTCTGGTTTATTTAGCAATTTGTGGATTCAACTGGTGGATTTAGCCATCTGTGTAGTAACTATTCAGTGGAATGAACTCCAATCTGATTTCAGTAAAAATTGTCATAACTTTTACACAATTTGGATTGAATTATACAGGCTAATAAGAATTATATATTTAATCAAAAAATAAAGTGAAAACACCACTTTTGGAAGGCTGACAAACGATTTGAACTTATACATATATATCTAGTTTATAGGTTTAGTACTGCACACACCTTAACTATAGTATACAACTGAGGGACTACACTAATGGTGAATGATAAAACGGTACTAGGGTAAATCTGGGATAACTATTATTACAAGTAAAGTAGGCGTGATAAAATTGACATTTCAACAATGAGAAATAACCTAACTATTGGAGGCAATAGGGAACTTGCAAACCCGCCATGTTGAATGTTGCACTATGGGAAATGTGATAATAAATACTAATCAAATAGTATTGTAAACAGTAATGTTACATTGTTTGTAACCACAAATGATCAATTCATAGTCACCCTGACTATTGTGGGAGGTTTATTTTATCGGTTGCTCCAGATTAGGTATTACAATAACCACAGATAATCCCATAGTCCATTGCGTCTGAGCATGCTCAGTCTGGATTGCAAGTTCTCTATTGAGACAGCTTCCTTGTGGGTTGATGTTGTAGGACCGACCGACCCATGGATAAATGGAAAAGAGCATTTCAAAACAGAGGTAAACTTTATACACGAATTAACAAAAACAGACAAAGTTGTTACAATGTTGTCAATTAGACAGTGACAGATATTTCAGATCACGGCAGTTTTTTTTTTTTTTTTTCGTTTTGTTTTTCGCGGTACGAGATAGGCAAAGTGTGTGTTGTTTTACTTTCTTGTGTTGTTATTACAGCTGGTACAAGAATATGGTTTTTGGGTTTGAGATTGTTGTTGAAGAATGTGTTCTGTCGATTTCTCAGTGTTGTTACCGTTGGTATCATGATGTGTTTTTCAGTTTGACATCGCTGAAGAATATGTTGTGTCAATTTCGTAGTTGTGTTACGGTTGGTTCTACGAATTGTTTTTCAGTTTGAGATTGTCGAAGAATGTGTTGTGTTGATTTCTCAGTGTTGTTACAGCCGGTGCCATGATGTGTTGTTCGAGACAAAGATTGTCAAAGAGTTTATTGTGTCAATTTCTCTGTGTGTGTTCTTACGGCTTGTACTACGATGTGTTTGTTTTCAAAAAATATTGACCCGGTACTTTCTCCTCTGTTGTTGTAAACTGAGCTGAGTTCACTATGTCCTAAAAATATTGAAAGCGCAGAGAACACACAGTAGGATGAGTGAGGTACAAGCTTTCGACATGAACGCCGCATCTCTGTTATCGTATTGCGGATCACCCGAATTCTTGCCTTCAGCTGTCAGTATATCTATCGTGGCTTGGTCACTAGTGCCGACATCGTTGACTGCTCGGAGTTCTATTCTATATCCAGTGTTCGGCTTGAGTTTGGTGATTTCATATTCAGTTGTGGTTGGTGGGATGTCGTTGATAAGTTTCCAAAGGCTTTTGTCGCTGACAGTGTTCTATGCAATAAAAGATATGAATAAATGTGTTACTGTTAGTTAGTATCTTGATAACAAAATTTAGTTGTGGCTGGTGGGATCTTGTTTACTGGTTTTTAAAGACTTATAGCACTGATAGAATTCTATCAAATGACATGTGACATTTATTGGGAAGGTAGCCAATTACAAGTGTGTGAAGATCCACTTCAACTTCAATGTATACTACAAACCTGGTAATTTTCACTAAAGACTTAGTTTTGCTCATTTCATAGAAAACAAAGCCATACAAAATAAAGTGACTAAAATGCCACCTTCTACATGGACACAGTGTACCAATCTTGTAATTAGTAAAAAAAATAACTTTTGAGAATTTGTTGAAGACAGCAAAAAAAAAAATTTCCAGTGGTGAAAATATTTAGGTTTACAGTATTTCATAAACACTGTTTAGTATATAGACTTACCTCTCCATAGGTGAATGTATAGGATGTGATTTCTTTACCGCCATCATCTCCAGGCATCCATTCCAAAGTATAAGAGTTCTGTGAGTCTGATTTAGCTGGACTTATTACCATTGGTGACTGGGGTTTACCTGCAATGTATTGAGGGGCAAAATGTCAGGGTATTTTTTGTGAAGGACAGATCTACAAGAATGGTGAACACTGGGGTTTACCTGCAATGTATTGAGGAACCAAATGTCTTACTTGTTGTAAAGGTGAGATCTGCAGGAACATAGGGAGAAGAGGGCACCAACTATGTAATACTATAGATACACATCTGTATTCAAGCTAAGGAGTTGAAGGGGAAAAACCACTCCAGGAAATACCAGTATTTTCATCACATATGAAATAACATTTCCATTCTTTATTATAATAATAAACCATAGAAAGACATGTTGACCTCTTTAATTGTAAGTAGAACAAAGACTAACTGCTATCAATGACAGAGATGCATTTTACTGATAAACCCAGGGTACAATCAGGTGACAACAATCCCACTGAGCAGTACGTGCACAGCCACCCAGCCACCCACATGATGTTGTATGAGATAGTGTTCAGTCAGATACATCTAGGAAATGGCAACAGCTACATAGTGTATTTATAGGAACATTTTTACAACATATAATACAATGTTTAGTAAACAGGATAAGTGTGTAAAACTTACTGTAAGATTTAGTTGTAAATAATATTGGTGGTTCTGATAATTCACTATAACCCACTTTATTACTGCATTGTACTTTCATGGTATATTCCAGTCCTCCTTCTAAGCCACTGAACGTTACTTCTACTCCAACTGAAGACAAGAAAAAAAAGTGTAGTTAATTTCATAGTATACACTTTCTAGACCTTCTAAGCCATTGAATGTTACTTCTATGCAGTCAATGATGGCCAACAGTACAAGGATATTCTAGTAAATTTATTTGGTTGATATTGGTACATACAAAACACCTAATAGTGATGCTCCCGAATACTATGAGAGAGTCTACATGTATATGCAGACAGTCCCTCCCCAGGCCACATCTGCATATATGCAGACAAGTTTACCCATTTGCATAAGCCCAATTTTCACATCTTCACCTCATATCTGGGTAATTAATATTTGTTTGACAATATATATGTAATGGGTGGTTAAAGAAAAAAGGATTGGTTGTATGTTTTATTATTCCTTTCAAGTTACAATTGATAATTGTAGAGTATGTAAGGTCCTCCTCTGTAGTGGAAAAAGTCATTGGCCTAGGGAGTCTTTTGAATGAAAAGTCATTGGCCTAGGGAGTCTTTTGAATTAAAAGTCATTGGCCTAGGGAGTCTTTTGAATTAAAAGGTTAAATATTGCTCATTCTCTTACCTCCTTCAAATATCTGTTGTCGTTCTCGTCCAGCGCCATCAATACCTTCTGTGACGAATACTTTACAATATTCAATAGGCCATCCGCCATGGTTTTCTGGTTCGTGTATTATAAATGTAACACTGGTGGGACCTGTTGATAGGACATCTATCTTGGATGGTGCTTCTGGTACGTCTAAAATAGAAACAGGATAACAAAGAGTGGTTAACTCTAATACACACCCTCAGACAACTTACAGCTAAAATGATGTAGGCTTCGCTTGGTGTTTCACTCATGGGACATGACATTTAATACACACCCCTCAGACAACTTCTAATGCAAAAGAAACAATTACATAGGTGCCGTGTACAGTGGGGGATGTAGAATTAGTCAAGTTGATATGTTGATTATCAGTTAGAAAATAAACAATTGCAGCCGTTAAATTCATCAAGTCCACGAGTGATGTTTTTATTAGAAGCCAGTTTCTACTGCACTGTGAAAGAATAGCAATGCTTATCAGTGTTCAATGTGATTGGGCAAAGGATACAGCTGTGTTTATTGTGTCTCTGTTGTTAGTCTAGAGTTGAAATATATCTCTGTCAAAAATGTAATGTCCCATGAGTGAAACACCTACATCATTTTAGCTGTAATGTCCCATGAGTGAAACACCAAGCCTACATCATTTTAGCTGTAATGTCCCATGAGTGAAACACCAAGCCTACATCATTTTAGCTGTAATGTCCCATGATTGAAACACTAAGCCTACATCATTTTAGCTGTAATGTCCCATGATTGAAACACTAGGCCTTCATCATTTTAGCTGTAATGTCCCATGAGTGAACACCAAGCCAACATCAGTTTAGCTGTAATGTTCCATGATTGAAACACTAAGCCTACATCATTTTAGCTGTAATGTCCCATGAGTGAAAACACCAAGCCAACATCATTTTAGCTGTAATGTCCCATGAGTGAAACACCAAGCCTACATCATTTTAGCTGTAATGTCCCATGATTGAAACACTAAGCCTACATCATTTTAGCTGTAATGTCCCATGATTGAAACACTAGGCCTTCATCATTTTAGCTGTAATGTCCCATGAGTGAAACACCAAGCCAACATCAGTTTAGCTGTAATGTTCCATGATTGAAACACTAAGCCTACATCATTTTAGCTGTAATGTCCCATGAGTGAAAACACCAAGCCAACATCATTTCAGCTGTAATGTCCCATGAGTGAAACATCAAGCCTACATCATTTTAGCTGTAATGTCCCATGAGTGAAACACCAAGCCCACATCATTTTAGCTGTAATGTTCCATGAGTGAAAGCCCAAGCCTACATCATTTCAGCTGTAATGTCCCATGATTTGAACACCAAGCCTACATCATTCTAGCTGTAATGTTCCATGAATGCAACACCAAGCCTACATCATTTTAGCTGTCATGTTCCATGAGTGAAAGCCCAAGCCTACATCATTTCAGCTGTAATGTTCCATGAGTGAAAGCCCAAGCCTACATCATTTTAGCTGTAATATCCCATGAGCGAAAACAAAAATCGCACACCATTTCAGCTGTAATGTCATACACCCTGTCGAACAGTATTGAATCACCCGTGGGTATAAACACAACAAGTATTTGGATTACTTACATGTTTGTTCTAGAATTATAGTGTATTCTACAGTATCTATTTTGTTTTCTCCTTTACACATGTAATCTCCAAAGTTGTTTTCCTGTGATGTGACCTGTCAGTAGAAAAGAAAATATAATCTTCACTGATCACGAAAAATCGTGCGTATTAATATTATACACAATGAAAGAATATTGATATCACATAGATAGATTTAGTCAAGTGATGTGCATACCATATATATATATCGTCTTATCTTGTAGTTATGAAGTTCTGCACGTAGAGCTTTATTTGCAGAGATTAGGTACATTATATTTATAAATCTTTATTAATTTATTCTAAATATTATTATAAATTAGTAACTGCAACGTGATAATAAACATATCCAGCATGACATCTATCATTTTGTTTGGTTTGGAACTGATTTCTTATATGCTAATGTTGATTGTTGATGTGTAATTTTGGCCTACTACATGTCAAACCAAAATCTGCTGTCAATAGCGCCCCCAATGGCCAAAGTATACAATCTTTTGTTTTTTATGATAACTAGAATATGGTGTAATTATCACAATGCATATTGCCTGTGCCAGTGGCAACAAACACTGTACACTGCAGTATACATACTTACTGCTACTGTGATTCTGTTGCATTAGTTATGGTGTTGCCAACAAGAATTTTAGTTTTTACATATCAAAACTTGCCATGTAACTTTGGGAAAGGGTGATTTTCAAGGAATGCTATGGGTACAGAATGATTCTGGCACAAATCTGAGGTTAAATAGCACCCCTAGTGGCGAAACTGTGTAATCCTTTGTCTTTATGATAACACGAATATTATATATACATGTACTACTACTAGACATCAGTGGTGTATTAATTTAGCTAGGGCAATACAGGGCATGCCGAGTCTGTGTATTTGCTGCTATTGTGCTTCTGTAGAGAATGTATATAAACTAATTTCTTGGAATACAGTATTAGGCAGTCAGTAGTGTATCAATTTAGTTTGGACATCAAAGGACACAATGCAGTGTGTATACTTACTGTTATTGTACTTCTGTAGGTATTAAAACCTATTTCTCTAAATGTTGCGTTGGTCAGAGTTTTACCATAGTGTTCCCATTCTATAGTGGGTTGTGGAAAACCAATTACAACACAGTGAAGATCTACTGTGTTACCAATCCATGAACGGACTGTGGATGGGGTCAGTGTGGTATCAATGTATGGGGCATCTGAAATTGGGAAAAAAGTAAAACTTAGTTCAGAAATATAGCAAATGGAACGAATCCATGAATGAACTGTAGATGGGATCAGTGAAGTATTGATGTATGCGGACTGTGGATGGAGTCGGTGCAGTATCAACGTATGGGGCATCAGAATTTGGGTAAAAAAGTAAACTTAGTTCAGAAATATAGCAAATGGAACGAATCCATGAATGAACTGTAGATGGGATCAGTGAAGTATTGATGTATGCGGACTGTGGATGGAGTCGGTGCAGTATCAACGTATGGGGCATCAGAAATTGGGTAAAAAGTAAACTTAGTTCAGAAATATAACAAATGGAACGAATCCATGAATGAACTGTAGATGGGATCAGTGAAGTATTGATGTATGCGGACTGTGGATGGAGTCGGTGCAGTATCAACGTATGGTGCATCCGAAATAGGGAAAAAAGTAAAATTTGATGATAAAATATACAGCAAAGGGAAGGATTTGTAAGTAATGAATCCATGAACGGACTGTAGATGGAGTAAGTGTGGTATAGATGTATGGTGCATCTGCAAATAAGGAAAATACTATTTCATTGACCAAAGAATGTCAAGACCAATAGATTAAAGTGATGTCATCACCTGAAGTTTTCCTATAAACCTTTGCAGGAAATCTCCAAAATTGCTGAACACATAGTCAAGTTCAGTAGGATTTTTTTACAAGATTTCAAAGTTGAATAAGTTAAAGAGGTGCTATTTTATCATCCAAATCATATGAAAGTTAATAGTAATGATAAACACTACTAAAGGTAGAAATAAGTCTGACTGGACTTTTTCCTTTAAATTGATAGCAGTAATCAATACAAGTGTACTAAAGGCAGAAATAAGTCTGACTTGACTTTTCCTTTAAGTTGATAGCAGTAATCAATACATGTGTACTAAAGACAGAAATAAGTCTGACTGGACTTTTCCTTTAAGTTGATAGCAGTAATCAATACAAGTGTACTAAAGGCAGAAATAAGTCTGACTTGACTTTTCCTTTAAGTTGATAGCAGTAATCAATACAAGTGTACTAAAGGTAGAAATAAGTCTGACTTGACTTTTCTTTTAAGTTGATATCAGTAATCAATACAAGTGTACTAAAGGTAGAAATAAGTCTGACTGGACTTTTCTTTTAAGTTGATAGCAGTAATGAATACAAGTGTACTAAAAGTAGAAATATGTCTGACTGGACTTTTCCTTTAAGTTGATAGCAGTAATCAATACAAGTGTACTAAAGGTAGAAATAAGTCTGACTGGAGTTTTCCTTTAAGTTGATAGCAGTAATCAATACAAGAGTACTAGAGACAGAAATAAGTCTGACTGGAGTTTTCCATTAAGTTGATAGCAGTAATCAATACAAGGGTACTAAAGACAGAAATAAGTCTGACTGGACTTTTTCCTCTAAATGTCTTAGAATACTTACGTTCTACATTGAGATAGTAATCCTTAGAATCTCTGCCAGCATAGTTGGTTGCCTCACAAGTGTAGATACCAACCTCATCACTTGTCACTCCAGTAATGTATAATAACAATACACCATCTCGTTCATCAATCTCCATTCGGGGATTGGATGGCTGTTAAAACAACAGGAGACAACAAGCTTAGAGAAGGCAATATCATAAATGGGGAACACTTACAAGACGAAGCCCTCAGATCAGTTTTTGAGGTAAGTTGGTATTGCCAGTATTATTTTTTCAACAATGAGTATAACAACATGCAATCAACTTCAATAACTTCCATTTATGGATTAGATGACTGTCAAATCAATTAGTTTATAGACTCAGAGTTCTAGGAAATGTCATAAATCTAGAACTCTTGTATAGCTACAGGTTCACACCCCAGATCAGTTGTTGAGGTAAGTTGGTATTGCTAGTGTTGCTGTACCACTGCAGATTAATTACATTTGTTTAAATACAATGGAAGTCAGTTGATTTGATACAATAATTTGTCTGGCTCAACAAAAATCTTACTAACATGTTCAACTTACTATATTTATTGTGGTTCACATTCACACACACATCTGCACATACATACATGCATGCATACATACATACATACATACATACATACATACATACATATGTACATACATACATATATATATATATATATACATACATAAAGACAGACAGACACTTCATTTATAAAACACTACATAACCTCTCACTTTTGTTATGCGAAAAATCTTGTGACATAAAGATTCTATAGGCCTACTTACATTTTGTACAATGCACCCCTTATGTCACTCATAGTTTACTTACAATGCACCCCTTATGTCACTCATAGTTTACTTACAATGCACCCCTTATGTCACTCATAATTTACTTACAATGCACCCCTTATGTCACTGATAGTTTACTTACAATGCACCCCTTATGTCACTGATAGTTTACTTACAATGCACCCCTTATGTCACTGATAGTTTACTTACAATGCACCCCTTATGTCACTCATAGTTTACTTACAATGCACCCCTTATGTCACTCATAGTTTACTTACAATGCACCCCTTATGTCACTCATAGTTTACTTACAATGCACCCCTTATGTCACTCATAGTTTACTTACAATGCACCCCTTATGTCACTCATAGTTTACTTACAATGCACCCCTTATGTCACTCATAGTTTACTTACAATGTACCCCTTATGTCACTGATAGTTTACTTACAATGCACCCCTTATGTCACTCATAGTTTACTTACAATGCACCCCTTATGTCACTCATAGTTTACTTACAATGCACCCCTTATGTCACTCATAGTTTACTTACAATGCACCCCTTATGTCACTGATAGTTAACTTACAATGCACCCCCTATGTCACTCATATTTTTCTTGACTGAGAGAAAAAACATATTGAGGAATAATAACTTGACAATGTGCACCTCTAAGTTAATACTCTTTCAACTATTTACTTTTTCATCTACAGTGTTTTGAAATATTTTGTTACTTTTTTACCTGTGAACCATAATAAAGTTCTTCGTTGTTCCATTTCCACTTCAGTTCAGGTGTTGGACTACCATCAATAACTGTGCAGCCAAAAAACACATCAGTGCCTTCTTCCGCAGTTTTGTTCTGAGATGGGCCAACTTTAGGAAAAGTATGGACCAATAGGAAAGCTGATGCTTCTATGTCAGCGATAGGATTCTCAGCTAGGCAAGTGTATGTTCCTTGGTCATCTTTATCCAGATTAAGTATGGTTAACACAGTGCTATCTGTAGCTATAAGGAAAATATAAAGTTATGCAGATGTTACAACATTTATATAAAATAGAATTTTATTGCAGCTGGGTTACAAACAGTATTACTATCCACATCTATAGGAATATAGAAAGTTATGTAGATATTACAGAATTTATAAATATAGAGTTTTATTGCAGCACTGAAACACAATGACAATGTGTAACAGACAGTTAAAACAAACAATGGTAAAATACAATCCTTACCACAGAAACTAAACTGTAACAAGATATACCCAAATGAAGTAATGTCCACAGTGATCATGGATCTCATTTTAGTGAACAGCGCCCTCAAACAACAGATTAACACCATTTCTATAAAGCATCACAGAAAGATAGAATGTAAACTTACTTATTGAGTATTTTTCACTTGCTGTAATTTCTTCGCCGCCAAATTTCCATTTTAAATTTGGATCAGGCATACCGATAGCATCACAACGGAACTGAGCTGAGTTGCGTTCAACATTGCTGGTATTTTCAGGTACTTGTATAAATGTAGGAAGTTCTGAAATAGGAAAGAACAGGTTTTAGTACCGGTCCACATGATAGGATAGACCTGCACACGATCCTCGAGGTAAAAACAATTGTATGATAATATAAACGCATAGTATGCATATTTATTTGCTGCAATGTTTGTTATTCTTGTCAGCCAGAACACACATTTCTGTAGACTGTAAGATACATCGTGACGTTTCACCCTCACCGGCCTCCTCTCACACAGTAGGTAGGGATTAACCGATGTGTGAGGGCGCCCCATCACGGCGTACCTTACAGAGCACACATTTCTGCTACAGCAATGAAATATGAAGAACCCTCATGGCAGGTATATTTCAGACGGCGTCGTAAAGAAGTCTGTGGGTTTTTACGATGTTGGCGTTTGTGTGTTGTTTTGTTTTTCTCTTTGCTCTTTTCTTTTTTGTATGTCTCATGTGGTTTTATAATAATTCCATACATGATGCCATCTCACAAATGACATATTATACTAACTTACGGTGGCACAAGCTGAGTTTATAAGATTTTTACTCATTTCAAGTGATAATACTTGCATAATAAACTTACTTAAACTATTTTAAACTGATTTTAATGTCAGTGCACACTTTCTATAACATTACAACTATCGTCTGACATTGTTAAAACAGTTAATTGCATAGTTGGGATTTCCTGAACATTTTTTGATACGTATGATAAATTGTAGTCTGTAAGGTACACCATGACGGGGCGCCCTCACACATCGGCCAACCCCTACCAGAGGGTGAGAGGAGGCTGGTGAGGGTGAAACATCACAACGTATCTTACAGTCTAGATAAATTGCATCATTGGATAATTTACATATGTGAACTATAAGTGAATTCATCAGTCACTATGTACTACATAACAAATCTTGAGGTCTAAAATAACTTGTGATTGATTTTGTTTGACATAATAATGGAACACATGGTTGATGTGTTGGAAACCAAAACCAATCTGTATTTCTGTCAGACATTACACAGGTCAAATCTACCTATAAGCTCACCAGATTTCATCAAATGAGGTGTGGTACAAGGTATGTAAATCCATACAAAGTTGACTATATATTTCATCTAGGAGTGCATTTAATCATTAAATACATGGAACTGATGACTGTAAAACACATTTATTATACACTGTAGTACTTTTTTTTTGGTGAATTTTGACAGACAGCATGATGTCAGGGAGTTCGTTAAAAAGTCAAAGGTCAAATTGCAGACATGTAACTTGATACTTGTTTTGCATATTGACTGCTTCAGTGTTCGTTGAACAAGGTAACATGTCGTACCAAGCCCTCTTGTAATATCGGGTGCCCTCTTGATAGATGGTAAATCCGGCCTCTATCAAATTACTCCATTTTCTACTGAAATGCTGTCAAAACAGCCACCAGACCCCAGATTCTCCCGTCCAGGTTTCTAACTTGAAATTTTGGAGGCGGCTAGTCTCTGAGCGTTCTTGTTAAAGTAGAACGTTCTTTAGGAAAACAATTACTGTGAACTTATTGAAGTAGCGTTTTGATGCTTCCAAGTTCTTCCTAAGCAAAGTAACAAGGTGTGAAAACATCTTACTGAATGCTTAACATGTTTATTGACTCATCAGAGTTCTTCAGCTATCAAGGGTGCCAAGTCCTCCTGTAATTTCCCCGAGGTCCCTAATCGGTGTAAATCATAAAGCCATTGTATAGGGGCTCGACTATAACTCAATTATGCGAGGGCTTGCTCATGATCAAATAGAACGAATCACAGTCCAGACTACTTCATTTTCTGCAAAATGGTATCAGAAATGGTCATCAGATCCATAATTCACTCTTCCTGGTCTTAATTAACTCAATCGCTACAAATGCTGAAAGTGTTAATTACTGGTCTCGAAGCCCTTGTATAAAAATATTCTTGGAGAACACACACTGCTCTTATATCCTTTCTCGACCAGGGAAGTATTTGTAAGCAAAAAAACTACAAGTTGGGAGCAACATAATTTATTTGACCCTGTTGGCAATTAATATTATGGTTCAGTTTATTAACTTAAGTATTTTGATTATCATTTTTTGTGTATCCTAGATATATCATTTTTTTTCAATAGGTTTAATTTAATTTAGTCATATTGGATTCTAATAATCAAATATGACATACTTGAACTCTGTGTTTATTCTGTATACATACACTAAGTCTTATAAAATGAAACTTTACATGTGTACAGTTCGACTGCTGGAACACAAATCCTGGCAGTGCTTTGCACTCCTCTGATATCTTAATCTAAAACAGGCAGACTCTCAAGAAGCTATGTGTGTTTTCTGCAATCTCTCTCTCTCTCTCTCTCTCTCTCTCTCTCTCTCTCTCTCTCTCTCTCTCTCTCTCTCTCTCTCTCTCTCTCTCTCTCTCTTTGAGACTCTCTTTCTCTCTCCCTCCCTCCCTCCCTCCCTCCCTCTCTCTAACACAACAGTACAGTAAACAGGCTAGGTATGCAAGGGGGGGGGGAACTCATGAAAATTTTACGTTCCAATTACTAAATATGAAAGTCACTCGTGACTGTTGTAATACTTGAACATATGGCCACGCTGTACAAAACCCAACAATCCGCACGAGTAATAATTCATCATATAAGACAAGCCATTCATGAAATGGTGAAAAAATTGACCACTGCTAATGCTCTTTAGATGGTACGATAATAGCATTAGGGTCTCTTTTACCAAATAGTGAGATCGAAAAAAAGAAATCAAATCACAGCCTTTCAAATCCAAGGTATTGTCATGAATAAATAATACTAAGAGTACAATATCCATTATCGGTTTTATTTCCTGTCTAGGAAATGGCCTTTAGTTATAGATGTGGAAGTGATTGTACTCCACTCAATTCCTTCAGTGCCACATGGCCTCTATCATGCTGTACTATTATAAGTACAGGAGAAATGAAGTGGCCTTGGTGTTTCACTCATTGGAGTTGATCTTAACAGAAAGATAGAGACAGTTCAAATCAGTATGATCCTTTAGCTAATCACATTGAAAAGTGATAATTGTTATTCTTTCAAAGTGTAGTAAAAACAGGCTTCTATGAAAACATTACACATGGACTTGATAATGTCAATGGCTTCATTAGATTATTTTCGAACTGATAAATCAACATGCTAACTTGTCTATACTTCTGCATCCCCACTATGTGCAGCACCTCTGTAATTGTCTCTTTTGCATTTGAAGTAATCTCTCTCTGTGTGTAACTACAAAAACATTCTGTGTCATAAGTGAAACACCAAGGTATCTCCATTTCTCCTGTAATAGCGTGCATTCTGTCCTTATTCTTGAAGTGGTTCTACATGAGTGAGTCCATCTTTGTGATCTATTAATTGGTGCATGTCTTTAAAGTATTGCAACAATTAACCTTCTGAAAAGGGCTACTTTTATTGATTATTTTCAATATCAGGTCATTTAATTGGTGAAGTGCATTGTATATATGTTGTTCAGTGCGGACGGACTCACACTTAATAATTAAAGTCAAATACGATAAAAAGCAGTGTTTCTGGTGACACAGACGAAATGAAAATATTAAACTTAAAACTTTCAACCTAAGCTTTCATGATGAAAAATTTAATGTTGTGTTGTGTTGTGTTGTGTTGTGTTGTTAGGATGTAGCATGTTGACTCGTTTAGCAGTTTCTATGATATAATGGTGAATAGAACTTTTCTATACGGTGACTGAAATACCTAATAGTATGTACTAATAGCATCATAGGCCTGTTATTTTACAGTATAGGAAATGAAACGTCCTGTAGTTTACTAGTTAGCATAGATTCCGTACTGTCCTGTGATTTACAGTATATGAAATGAAACGTCCTGTAGTTAGCATAGATTCCATACTATCCTGTTCTACAGTATAGGAAATGAAATGTCCTATAGTTAGCATGGATTCCACACTGTCCTGTTCTACAGTATAGGGAATGAAATGTCCTGTAGTTACCAATATGGATTCCATACTGTCATGTTTTATGGTTTAATATTAATCTAGATTCTAACATGGTATTGGATCATCTTTGACTCTGATTCGATGTAGGCTAGCACTGGACTAGGTTATATATTACACATAAGAAATACCCTGAAGCATGGCTGCCAGTCTGGCAGACTGTCATGACTTTAATACTGTGACTTTTTATGAAAGGTAATGCCTTGTAGCTGGGATTCAGACACAATCCATCACTACTATGACAGCAGTGTATAAATCAATTCTGACAATTGCTAACCTCCAGGCAAACGTAGATAAATTTAATTTAGAGATGAAATAAAGTGAATACTAGACTGCATCACTATAATCAACAGTTGAAACCTTCAGCACCTGATTAGACTGTGAATTTGCCATCAAATACATGAGACACTTAATTGTTTAAAACACCAACAATCACCAAACCACAGGGGTACGTGGGCTGTCAAACCACAGGGGTACGTGGGCTGTCAATTATAACGTCTAGTTTTATTTAATAATGTGTATTCTTTATTTATATATAACTAACAAAACCTCCAGACACTTGTTTAAATGTCAACCAACACAGACCTATATACTAGTTAATAACTGCTAGACATAAACCAACAAGCCTAACATACATACATACATTACATACATACATACATACATATGTACATGCATACACGCATACATGTACATACATACATACATACATACATACATACATACATACATACGTACGTACATGCATACACGCTTACATGTACATACACACATTACATACATACATACATACATACATACATACATACATACATACACACATACATACCTACCTACCTGCACATACACACACAGAGACACACACATACATACATACATACATATATACATACATACATACAGACAGACAGACATACCTACCTACACACACACACACACACATACATACACACACACATACACAGAGACATACAGACAGACAAACATACATCATTCAGTAACTAGTGATTATAGATAGCAGTGTACACCAAATCTTTCAGCCAACCTTTTCTATAACTCTGCCTCACATCTGTATTTGCACACTTAAATGTAAACTCTAATTTGAATTGGGTCTTCAAAGTAAAATAATTTGACAACTAAATTGATGGTCAACACTAGATGTAATGAGACCTCATTATTTAACTGAGATTACCTTGAACCTGATGCACCCTTGTAAAGTTGTATTAATACATGATGACATCAACAATCAATAATGACTTGATTTCATGACTGCTTTAATAAATGTCAATTAATACTGCAAACCTTGATATTTTCACCACTAGACAATTTGATGATTTTACAGTCTTCAGTTAGTTTTTAAAGATTAATTTTTACTATTTACCAAACTGGTACATTATGTTTATGTACATGCACGAAGGCATTTGTTAGTAACTTACTTATTTTTACTAATTACCAAACTGGTACATTGTGTTTATGTACATGCACAAAGGTATTTTTTAGTAACTACTTATTTTTACTAATTACCAAACGGGTACATTGTGTTTATGTACATGCACGAAGGCATTTGTTAGTAACTTACTTATTTTTACTAATTACCAAACTGGTACATTGTGTTTATGTACATGCACAAAGGTATTTTTTAGTAACTACTTATTTTTACTAATTATCTGACTGGTGCATTGTGTTCATGTAGAAGAAGGCATTTTAGTCACAACTTAGTTTCATGTTTGTTTTTTGTTTTTCAGAGTACACATATATATTAGATGTTGAATCTATTGACTGTAGTACTCAGAATCTCACAGTAATCCAATGAATGAATGGTATAATTGCATAAATGTAACTTACAACATGCTCAAGCCAAGTTGAACAAAAAATATGGAATATATACCCTGGTTGTTGTACGCCATGACAATGTATGGCTACGACACTGGTTCTGCTGTTTTTTGAAATTTGAGTCAAAATGTTCAAAATTGCAATTTCTTTTCCTGATTTTTCTCTGATATTACTGGCGCTGGTATAATTATATTATTCTCAAATATGTTTTCTTCATTCGGCCAGAAAAATACTTGTAACCTAAGGGTTGTCACTACTTGTCTAACGACTTGAAGTGACAAAGGCCCCTTAGGTCACTCATATTTTATCAACTCAACACAAACCCTTCTAGTGCCATGGGTTAACAACTTGTCACTTGTGAGGTGTTTTTGTTGACATGAAATAACATATTGTGTGTAACGCTACACGTGCAGTCCCTTCCCTAGAGTGGGTTAATCCTGTTTTTCACAACTTATAGTATAACTTAGTGTTTATTGTGTAAAGACAAATACCTCCTAATAGAATGAGGATTACCTATAGTTGTTAGTTCTTTCTGTTTCAGTTTTTGTTGACATGGTAACACTAATTTCAAGTCATAGTCACAGTCCCATCCCCAGCTTGTACTTCATATTTCGTACAATGGCCGACCGAATCCAGAATTTTCACCTGACTAGTAGTAACAGAAGACTAATAAAGTCCAGGAACATCCAATAAAATATACTACACTGGTAATTCAACCTTCAGTTTACTAAGATAGTTACAAACTAAAATGTATTGTTCTTGATTTTAACATGGTAGATTACACAAGTGGGTGATAGCAGTTCCTCAGTGTTATGCAGTTCTACCCAACCTGTGAACACCAAAGCTAAATGTAAACATTGAGAGTCCCAAAACAGTACTGGAAGTTTATGGAACTCTAAATAAACTAGTTTTCAAAGACACCTCCCTACTGAGACTACAAATTAAACCAACATCCATGCAATAGCTTTATCACTGTTGTATCAACATGTCGCAACAATAGTTTTTAGTTGGTGTGTATCTTAGAAAACTGAAGGCTCAACTACTAGTGTAATACTACATCGTAACTTGTACCATCAAATGTAGTACATGTAAATCATACGTCAGATGAGTGAGGAGTGTGATATTATCCTTTGACATCCAAATTCATTACTCAAAAGCTTTATAAGGATCATTTGTGATTAACAAATTTCAAATAGGATAAAGTGACATATATATTTATGATATGGATTTAGTGTTCTACATCCAGGTTTTCTGATTAGTAAGTAGTATATCATTAAAGCAAAATCACTAGACCACTGCTGTGATGATGTAACATGCCATTGTAAAATCACTAGAGACTGCTGTGATGATATAACATGTTTGCCATCTTGTAAAATTACCACATCTCTATAGTAATGATATAATATGACCCAGTCAAAATGTTAATTTGTTATGGTAGAAAACAAAACCCAATTTATGTATGTTGTCAATTCAGCAGGCCACATTGCAGTAGTGGTTGTACTAGCGTATTTCCATTGCAATCTGGCATTTCTTTTTGCTTAACTGTCTTACTAACCCCTTGCATAATGCTAGTAATGGCAAATGATTAATTTGGCAATGGCAGTTATCAGCATGCCTGTTTCTAAATATTTACATAATATTCACTATATGTAAATTGTGTTGTTATTATGCTAATATCAATAAAGACACATTCACATATTGACTTCATTTGAATAATTATGTTGCTATTATGCTAATCTCAATCAGGGCAAATTTACATATTGACTTCATTTGAATATAGTTAGTTAGGATGAGATTCATTAAACGTAACACATATTAAACTTATCACTCCTCATTGTGATAGCAACCAAGCAGTTCTAGTGCATTTTTTTTTCAAACCAATCAGTTTGAGCATATCATTTTTGAAACAACATTGTTTAATATTGCTAGCAATACAAATTGGTTTATGAGGTAACAAAGCAGATATATAGCTCATGATCAGTGTGCTCTCTAATGATAGCCAAATTTTGTTGTTGTGAGTCAAAATGAGAAAAAACTGGGATTTTTTGTGAGTCACCACATACTAAGAGATAGGGGAACACCAAATTTTGGTGCGTCACTAGAAATTGTGTGTGTCAGTGGCACATCAAATTGACTTAGAGGACACACTGCTCATGATGTAAAGAGACTATAGTATGAAAGAACATTATATGTACACTATGTGTATCCTTTGGGGACTAATAAATGAAAAAATAATAATACCCCAATTGGCCACATCGCAGCAGTGGTAGAAAATCAGTGTTGCAGCCAGAGGGTTTTTTTTGGTCATTTACCACACATTTTTTTGACCTGACCCACAATTTTGGAAGTGACGGGTCATAGATGACCCACACTAAAATTGTATGCAAATATGTTTAGCAACATGACCACACCTATAACAACAGCTACATGATCGCGTATATTGCATAGATAACAACATTGTTGGATAGGCAACTGCAAATATCTAGCATGGATACTTTTATGGGTAAATATTTTTTTATTTAAATGTTGTACAGTTGTGCTACATTGTGTACAACGCCATTGGCCCTTTTTTTATGATGTCCCCCAAAGATTTATAATGACCCAGAAAAATGAAAGTCTCGGGACATGATGTCCCACTCTTTCAAATGGCTGGCTGCAACACTGGAAAATGCTATGTTATTTTTTTCTTCTCACTTTTCCTACCTCCCTTTGTTTTGTTTGTTTGTTTCTGTATGTGATTATACTAGTCATATCTTCTCTAATTTTTTAATAATGTATGTATTTTAATTTTCTGTTAGTGAGACTCTTTACATGCTTTAAGTGAGCCCCTGATACAAAAGGGGTGCAATAAATAAATACATATAAATAGATAAATAAATAAATAAATAAATAAATAAATAAAAGACATAAATATGGTCACCAAAATTGATGTACGAATGGAGAAAATAATTCTGGTTGGCAAGCTTTATTCTATATTCCCCCAATTACTTCCCTATAGCAAAATGTGCACTTCCATACAATAACAGTAACAATTTCACTGTAGATTCAATCAACTGAAGAGAAAGCCTCCTAGTAGAATGACATAATAAAATATTACCCCGGAACAGATTTTCTCGTTTCAGATGATCGACTTTATGTGATCAAGATGGAAATCACATTAAGAGAAGAAGCAAATTACTTGAATGTTATTTATTGTGTGAGTGTTGGTTGGTTTATTTTATTGTTACTATAGGTTTATATGGCTTGCTATAGCCAGCAGCAACACACGGAATATCGCATCGTAAACTCTAAATTTAGCAAATTTTAAATTAAATGTTTCAAATGTAAAAGATTGCCTGAGCCTTTTAAAATAATGGTCTTTAATATGATAATTTAATTTTTTGCACTTAAGTACAAAAATGGCGTCAAATATTTGATGTATATATTAAGCAATTTCCGGGATGCAGATAAGTACAAATGATACACTTTCAAGTTTTTGTATCTAGCAATAAAGTTATCAAGTCTTAATGTAACAGAATTTGCTGTAATTTTTTGGCAGACGAAAGTGCTTTATGGTAACTGTTTAAAAGCCCTTGGCAGTTTGGTTTAGGTGGGGAATGCAGTGAGTTAGAAAGCTAGAATAGAAAGGGTTTGTCCAGAACACAATTTAGAATGATTTCATGTAATCTATGACTCCACTAAATAGGATAAAACTTGTGATAGAACCTGGGATTGAATCATGGGTCTTTAAAGTGCCTTTACATGTATCAATCTAAGAATTATTGTTATTCATTTTTTGTGTAGCATACACTTTTCTAAGTTTATATGACATTAATATTGTTACTATGGCAAAATTGCTGTCCCTTTTTGGGGTAGATTTACAAGCTTTATTGTTTGTTCACTTATTTGTGTTCAACTTCCCTGATCTGGCCTAATTTCCACAACAATTTGGATCATTATATACATTTCTAAGTCTAGATGATATTAATATTGTTACTGTAGCAGAATTGCTGTCCCTCTTTGGTAGATTTACGAGTGTTATACTGTTTGTTCACTTATCTGCAACTTCCCTGATCTGGCCTAATTTCCACAAGACCATTGATTAATTTGGATCATTATACACATTTCTAACTCTACATGATATTAATATTGTTTCTACGGCAAAATTGCTGTCCTTTTTTTTGGTAGATTTACGAGCTTTTCTGTTTGTTCACTTATCTATGTTCAACTTCCCTGATCTGGCCTAATTTCCACAAGACCATTGAATAATTTGGATCATTATACACATTTCTAACTCTACATGATATTAATATTGTTTCTACAGCAAAATTGCTGTCCTTTTTTTGGTAGATTTACGAGCTTTTCTGTTTGTTCACTTATCTGTGTTCAACTTCCCTGATCTGGCCTAATTTTCCACATCAACCTTCACCTTTTACGACTGTTTACTCACTACATTATGAGTAATACAACCACAACCATAAATGAAATGCAGAATTGATAGTTTCTACTTTTCTAACTAATGTGTACATAGATGGTAGACTGATGGTAAATTGATGACGATTGGTTTCACTAATGTGATAATACCGTTCCATTACTACACTAAACCACACCTGACATCAGAAGTAATTTTCAGAAGCTATTATCGTTAAAGTCACAAAAAAAATCAATTGGTTACCTTTCACAAATAATCATTCTTCTCATTTCTTTATTTGGAATGTATTGATGAATACAACTAATATCTATTGCTGCTAAGAAAATCACATTTATCAGAATTAGAGAGGACAGATCTGTAATTGCGAAGTGTAGATTGATAAATGGCTCGGGTTAGATTTCATTTTGTATATCATTTGTTCCCATTCATTACAATTTAATTTTGCCCTCTGGAATAGGAAGTAGGGTACGTCTACGCTGAACTTTGTACGTTTGCCATGATTAAAGAAATTGGTTGCACACTGAGAAGTATAAATTTATATTTTATTATTATTCATTTCATTGCAGTATTAATTTGGTGTGTCAGTGAGGTTACCGAAACTATGTCGGAATGCATATTTCGGTTTTGTATAGTTTAATGTACTGTTATGAGATATAATGTAATGTAACATAATATAATGGAATGCAGTGTGATGTAAAGTAATGTACATTTGTAATGTAATGTAACGTAACATAATGTAAGGTGATGTGATGCAATGTGATGTGATGTAATGTGATGTAATGTAATGTTATGTAACAGTGTGATGTGATGTGATGTAATGTAACATGTAATGTTATGTGATGTGATGTAATGTAATGTTATGTAATAATGTAATGTGATGTAATGTAACATGCAATGTGATGTGATGCGATGTGATGTGATGTGATGCGATGTGATGTGATGTAATGTGTAAGGCTAATAATGGTTATCAATATATTGTAATATATTAAAATGTAGTGTAGTGTGGTGCAGTGTTATACATGTAATGCTATGTGTGAGTAGTGCAGGTGCATGGGTGACAAATTTAATGTACTGTACTGGAATCTAATATAATATAATATGATGTAATGCAATGTAATGTAATGTGAAGTCCAAAAATTTAAATACTATATATAATATCGTGAACAAATTCATCCTTCTCAACCCAGTGTTACAATTATGTACATGCTGTGTTGTTTTGATTGCCAGTGTACAATGTACAAACAGCTCTAGTCTGTAAGATACACTATACCACACTGTCAGCTATTGTGGTTATGAAGTCTGATAGGACTGAACAACAACATGTATTTGTAGTCTGTAAGATACACTATACCACACTGTCAGCTATTGTGGTTATGAAGTCTGATAGGACTGAACAACAAGATATATCTGTAGTTTGTAAGATACACTATACCACACTGTCAGCTATTGTGGTTATGAAGTCTGATAGGACTGAACAACAACATGTATTTGTAGTCTGTAAGATACACTATACCACACTGTCAGCTATTGTGGTTATGACGTCTGACACGACTGAACAACAAGATATATCTGTAGTCTGTAAGATACACCATACCACACTGTTAGTTATTGTGGTTATGAAGTCTGATAGGGCTGAACAACAAGATGTATCTGTAGTTCATTGTACATTTCCATCATTTTGCAATGATTTCTTGTGATAGGATACAATTGTTGATTAAGACATACAACAGTATTTAAAAGGGATTGAACATTTTCACATGAGTAATTATCAAGGTAGTGAGGCTGTAAGTAAACTTTTTCACATGACTAATTTAAATTACGGAGGCTGTAAATAGAATGTCTCTAATTGTTTTGGTCATTGCAATACTTAACTGAGCATGGATGATTTATCTAATTGTAAAAATTATATCAATTAGACTATCTTATCTACTGAAGTGAAATCAATCCAAATCTACAAAATGTTAATAAATAAAATATATGAAATATTGATAAAGTTGACGAGCTATAAGAGTATATTTACTATTGCAAATCAAAACTTCTGTATTAAATATTCCACATCTAATGTTTTGATATTGGATATTGGATAATTTATCTTAAAGAATTACTGTTCATTATTACTTCTTGTATCACATCCACAACCAAGGTAGACTTTGTAAGATATGTTATGTTGTTCAGCCCTATCAGACTTCTAAACCTATGTGAGTGGCACTGGTAGCTGATAGCGTAGCACATATGTTGTCATATCTTACAGATTATGAACAAAGTAACCTGCAAGGTACGTCCTCACACATCGGTCCAGTGAGGGCAGAACGACATGACTTATCTTACACACTATGACCAAGGGTTCTAATAAATAGGGTTTTGCCTGTTCAGGTCAAAAGTGGTAAAGCCAGCAAATGGACAGTTTGACATAGCCTATCAACCATGACAGGTTAAACGTAACTCGTAAGTTAAGTTACGTTAATCGTAATAGTTACTGTGTTTCACCCGACCTGATGAATGCATTTAATATAAAGAATGTTTTTGTACTGATTATAAAGTAGATATACTTCTGTATGAAATCAATCCATATCTGCCTTATTTTGATGAATCCATGAAATTTATGAAGCGTCGATAACAGATAAGAGATATTATAAAGACTTATTACTGTACAATTATAAAAGCAAATATACTAATGCAAAAGCTCTTAAGCAAAAATTGCTGCATACAAGTGATAAATATCTTTTACGCAGTGTGCCCTCTAAAGATAGTGAAATTTTGTTGTTGTGGGTCAGTATGATAATAACTGGTATTTCTTGTAAGTCACCACATAGTAAGAGATAGGGGAGCACCACATTTTGGTGCGTCACTAGAACTTGTGTGCGTCAGTGGCACGTCAAATTGGCTTAGAGGGAACACTGCTTGATGCATGCATCCCACATATTTGCTATAAAGCACTGCATGAGGTATTTCATCTTGATCACGAATTGTCTTTTTAGTATTAATCTCATCTAAGAAAGAAGATTTGCCATTATAACAGTTAACATCATAGTTTAATGTTAGAACGACACTGATAACATCATATGATTACCTGCTATGTGCCCTCTATATAGATCCACGTCTAGATAACGTACCTCAAATTTAGAATTATACTAATTACTTGTTCTAATTGAACTTGCAACTATGCTTTCTAATGTCATTTCTCAACTCAATATCTACTTAAGACGATGAATTAGTGAGGTTGTGCTGTCCATTTCAAAGACGTGGGTTCTATCAACCTTTCATCAATCATACAAATTAGACACATTACAAGATAAACAAGACTTGCATTTACAGAACTACAAACTTAGAGACTGTGATACACTTTTATCACATATCAAAGACATGGATGTATTTACTACATGTATGTTCACATTATAGGGACCAGGTTTGATTTAAAGTCGTAAAATTGATGTGTTGTTTTTGGACCATGTTCAGATTTGGATTTGTCAAATGTGCTAACCATCTTAAACCCATTTTAATTCTTGATATTTAATACAATGAGTAACACTGAAATAAAACACCTTCTTTATGTGATAACTCATTTATAGCATTCATATCACGTGTAAAAGTATACTGTTTCAATTGGTTTATTTACAAGCCTAGCATGTGGCCTTTCTAGTGTGGTCAATTAGCAAACGAAAACAGTATACTTTTACACTTGATTATACTATAAACGATTGTGGTACTTACAGAAAACGCTTTACTTTGGTGTTATGGGTTGTACTTGATATGGATGCTATAAACGATTGTGGTACATACAGAAAACTCTTTACTTTGGTGTTATGGGTTGTACTTGATATGGATGCTATAAACGATTGTGGTACATACAGAAAACGCTTTACTTTGGTGTTATGGGTTGTACTTGATATGGATGCTATAAACGATTGTGGTACATACAGAAAACACTTTACTTTGGTGTTATGGGTTGTACTTGATATGGATGCTATAAACGATTGTGGTACATACAGAAAACACTTTACTTTGGTGTTATGGGTTGTAAATGGATGGGCAGTCATCAACAATTAAGTCATCTACAGTACTAGGACCAGCGGTGGACAAAATTAATGAATTCAGGCTCAAAAGTTAAGCCAACTTAAAACCTACTTTCGGACCTCGCACGCCGAGACTAATGTTACCCAACTATGCTCACACTTCTTTTTAGTTGTGTAAAGACCAGACTTGACTCTTGAATCAGCAGAAAATGTCCATTTTACATCCCTTAATTGTATCATAAATCAAATACTGTGACTGTAAACATGTATATTTTCGTCACTAGCACAATTTTGCGATTTTACAGTCTTCAACTAGTTCTCAAAGACTATTTTTTACTAATTACCAGACTAGTACAAATGTATTCATGTACAAGATGGCATTTTAGTCACTACTTATTTTTGCATTTCTGGTTTCCAGCAAAGTAAACAAAAATAAGTCCTAAGTTAGCAAACATTTTCAGATCTACAGTACTTACCTTTAGATATATTGAATCATATATCAAATACTTTATTGTACCACAAATCAAAATATGTAGATACATTTTATATCACACTATTTGAATACTTGGATACTTTTTATCACAACATTCAAAAGACTTGAATACATTGTATCAAAGACAAATACATTGTATAACAAATCAAAGACTTGAATACATTGACATTGACTTGAATAAATTGTATCACAAATCAAAGACTTGGGTACATTGTATCACAAATCAAAGACTTGGATACAGTGTATCACAAATCAAAGTATTGGATATATTGATCTGGATACACTCAAGAAATCTGAGACTTTGGTACATTCTAACACAAAAAAGACTTGGATCGATATAGTCATCAAATAAAAGACTTGAATACATGTACATTGTATTCATATCACAAAGTCAAAGACTTAGATACACTCACATGTGAAAGATTTTTATACATTGTATCACAGAATGCAAGGCTTGGATACACTGTATCACATAAAAGACTTACTTATAATTTATCCTAAAGCAAAGCCTTGGATACACTGTCACAAACAAATGATGGTTGAGGACTGTAACCCACCAGTCATGGATTCTACAGTGAAGTACATAGAAAACACTTACCATATACGAATACTTGGATGTCAACACTTTCCACAGCCCCAGTTTCTTTGACACGGGCTCGGCAGTTATAGATTCCTTCATCAACCAGTGTTACATCGTTTATTTTCAACCCATTTGATTCAAATACGTAATGATTATCTGAACAAAGTGAAAACAGTAATGCCAGAATTAAAACTTTCACATGTACTATTCTTGTTGGTGATGTCAACATATAGCTAGCGTGTCTCTGTGTGTTCTACAATGGTTATACATAAATATAGTGAATTTGACGTATACAAGTGACAAAGCATGCAGCCAATACAACAAAATGAAGTCAAGCTGGCATGTGCTTTATCATGGTTTCATGAAAACATATAGGGAACCTACACAGGTACTAATAATGTATTGCTTGTAGGTGATACCAAGAGTTCTAGATGGTGATGGATGGCGTTTTACATAATGGTTGCACGTAAACGGACATTGAACTTACACCCATACTATAGCATGCAGATGATGTTGACAATGCTAGCTGATGTCACATATATGAAATGTTCGACTTACACATGCAGGTAGTACGTATTAATGTCCTGCTTGTAAGTGTGGTAACAAGAATTATAGCTGGTGTATATGCTATATTGCTTGCAAGAACTGACTTTCTAGCATGCATATGAAGTACAAACTTGCAGCTGGTGTCCATGGTGAATTCAAACAGGTATATGTAAATGTCTAGACTGTACGATACATCGTGTTGAATCAGCCATATCAGGCTTCGACTACACCACTGTGTGATATCCGATAGCTGATATCATGGTACAAATGTCGTATCGTACAGACGACTACATGTCTAGCTTACTGATGGTGTATAGACTCTTAGATGGTGTGTGTATTGTAATTTACATGTATAGTGGCAGCATAGAAACCATTAACTTACATACATAATTACTACATGCACATAGCTAATAATTACTACATTTGTAACTGTTGTAAACAAGTCTAGCTGGTGTCAATGTTAACATGTAAGAGATGAAGAGCAACTAAATGTAGTTTAGCTTACAGGTGAAGTTAACAATTCTACATGGTGTTATAATTGTTTTATGAAAACAGTGAACTTACACAGATAGTTAGTATGGTCTAGCTTGCAGATGATGGAAATAATTCTAACAGGTGTGTGTGTTATAATTGTTCTATGAAAACTGAACTTACAGTTACACAGGTGGTTATTACATATACAATGTACATATATGTATGTTCTAGCTTGGAGATAATGGAAAGAATTCTAGCTGCTGTGTGTGTGTGTGTGTGTGTGTGTGTGTTATAACTGTTCTATGAAAACAGTGAACTTACACAAGTAGTTATCACACACATATACATGTACATGGTCAAGCTTGCAGATGTTGGAAAGAATGCTAGGTGGTGTGTGTGTTATGATGGTTTACTGAAAATGGTGAACTTACACAGGAACAGAGGAGTGTCTAGCTTGCAGGTGATAAAAAGAAGTAGAGGAGGTGTGAGTTTTATGGTATAGCACCATGAAAGAGAGCAGGGAGATAAGACTTAATTCAGAACAGTGTTTATCATATATTGTCTCAGAGGACCCAATATCTAGAATATAGTACATGTTTGATATTCTTGTATTCAGCATTTTAAAATTGTTTTATTTCTTTTTTAAGTTTATAAGTATGTATGTATATTATCTCAACTGTGTGTCTTTGATTTGATGGGACACAAGTTGAGTGTATATATTTTTGGGATGTAATTTATTTTCAGCATATCAAAAGTACTCACAGTAATCTATTTACTGAATCAGATGGAATTACATTTAACCATCATCTGCAACTGAGTGAACTCAAACCTGGTATTAAGATATAACTTATAAAAGATCCGATGACATATACGTATCAAAATGTACCGAAACTCCCTACTATGCAATGAACAGTTCTAAGATTAGAATGTCAGAACACAAATTGTAATGTCAAAGAAGGTATACATCGACATAATTGTTATACTAGAATAGTAAATCTACTTTGTTGAAACTGTTTTCACGTAAACAAAAACCTTATTATCTCAGCTTGTGCCATTTTAATAAGTAACTTTGTGTACTAATTTATTTATAATAGTTTCAAGGGCACTTTATTGTACTCAAAACTTCATTTTTAGGATTTTTTAAAATCTATTTACACCATTTCTTTGTACCATTTTATCATTGTCGTTCTTTTGTACACATTTATTGCAGTTTCACAGTCATTTTTTTAAATTTAATTTCACACTTTCTATCTTTCAAAAGGTATTTGTCAAGGGCACTGTTGGAAATTTATACTTTTTATTGTAGTTTCATAGTGTTATTTTCTATGCTATTGTTTTATTTTCACCTTGAAAACATTTATAAAGCAAAACTAGTTTTTATTTAGTTTTTTATTGTATTGTCATAACTGAATCTGATTAAAATCTGATATCTAGACCATCACAAGTTTGTTGTTTGAATCAATTATTACTTTCCTGTTTGTTTCCATTTTACTAGATAGTTATGTTTATAATTTTAGTACATGTATAAACTGTGCTAAGTTTTGAACATTTCTTTTCATGCCTGTGTGTGAGAGACGGTCCGCTTCAATTTTCCATTCACTGGCTCTGTTTGATACAACCAGGCAGAAACCAAATGAGAAACTGCACATGCTACACTTACAGATAGCAAGATTAAATTATTGCACTTTCTTGCGACAGTTTGTCTAAATGAAATGACCTAAAGATGCCACCATGGAGACATAAAGTGGAGATGTCAAAACATTGGCACCTGTGTGTCTGCTTCTAGTTGCAGTATGTTTGAACGGTTTATATCATAATAGACAAAATACAGCAAGAAATTACAATCTTATCTTAGTGTAGAATATGAAGTTTCTTATTGGTTTCTGTTCAGTTGTATCAAATAGAGTTGGTGAACGGTAACATGACATGCGCTGTATCAAACAGAGCCAGTGAACAGTAACTTCAAACAGACTGTATTAGACTATTACCTTTGTGTTTGTTTGGATTTTACTCTGTATTTGTGTTAACATTTTTTGTGAACACTGCTCATTACATGCTACAAAATTTAACATCTTAAAGTGGCCATATGGATGAGAATTTGGTATTTATTTTGGATTTTTATTTGATAAAACAGCTTCACTATGTTTTTCTATTTGAAAAAATAATGTGAAATAAAATATACCAAGTCTATGTTTGCAACTCAATAAACTGCAAAACATTAAACAATGTGTAAAATGTTTGTTATTGAACGTACAATAACAAACTTTTTGCATCTTTTTGCAATGTATTGAGTTATGAACATGGACTTGGTATATGTTATTTCACATTATTTTTTCAAGTAGAAAAACATAGTGAAGCTGTTTTATCAAATAAAAATCCAAAATTTAATACCAAATTTTCATCCATATGGCCACTTTAAAAGATAGGCCTCAGAACGTATCGCCTAGGGGTTGAAATATGTGTTCAGGCTTACTAGAATGCAAGTCTTAGATTTGAATGTTTCTTTCAATGGCTATGTGTCGGATATAATAGTGCAGTGATCATGTAAACATGTAATGCAATATTGATTTTAAGTAAAACTAAAGTTAAAATGAAACTTGATATTTTGGCATTGCATTTGTTTCTATTTGATCTTATTATGATACCAAGATTAAATTGAGAATAATACCTGACCTAAATATCAAATTTTAATTACATTATATCAAATCTCATTACAGCTGAATATTTAAGTGTATTCACTATAGGAAAAGGGTTATGTATATAGCGACATGTACATTAAGAAACAGTGTTTTGCTATTAATCCGTATTCATTTCACTTTCATTGCTATTTGCTGTATAGTTTTAATTTATTGTTAATTTACAGGGGAACACGACTCCAGGAAATAACGGTATTTTCACAAAATTTAGGTTCAGGGGAGTCATTTCAGGATTTCACATCAAATAATTTTTGCTCTATTAGCGTAGTATTGCCGAGAAACATCAAATTGAAATTCCTTTTCACTTCTATTGTTCTTTTCAGTGTTACACCATTGCATTATGGGTCTTGGCAGACATGATTATTCATTAGATGCACACTGAATATTCATTAGATGCACACTGAATATTCATGACTGTTTATAGCTCATTATTTATCCTGCAATGGTGTTTCCTTTTAAAAAGGAAATCCTGTTCACTATTGTTCAGTACAGTTTCATATTTATTTTCAGTACATTATTTTTCAATTATCTCGTCATAAACAGTTGTAAAAAGTGTAACAAACAATACTTATTTGTCATTTGTTTGTAACTATATTTAGCAGTTTAATGTCTTATTTGATTCACTATTATTTATAATAATAAATAATGTTTAAGCTGATATTAATCTTAGTTTATAACAGTTTCATATTTTCTTTTAAATTGTTTTATCATTTTAACCTTCAGAAAGTCACTTTCGGTAACCACAATAAAGCTTGTATTGATTTCAATTTCATAAGTTTTTGTTCTCGTGGTCAAAAGTACAACAAAGCTAGGGAGCTTTTAAAAGTACCACAAAGCTAGGGAGTTTGGAATAGAATTTGGGTAGGAATAAGGCTGGAACAGATTTTGTGATATATACAAAAGTCTTTAACTTTTGATGTTGTTGTGGTCAAGAAAACACCACCTTATTCTCATTTGAAATCAAGAAGAGAAATAAGGGATGATTACTTGAAAGAGTTTTGAAATTGAGAAGAAAGTGATCTAAATATGTATCTGATATCAGCTTGCAGTCTTTTAAAATGTTACCCTACCCATAGACTTGAAGGACTAACACTACTACACTATTTCAGCTATCCTAACTGTAGCCTACCTATAGACTTGAAGGACTAACACTACTACATTATTTCAACTGTCCAAACTTCCATTCTGATTTTCCATTAATTTTCACTCCACCAAGTCTACAAACACTTTTTAGATACACAAGTTTAGAATGGTATCCGTACCCAGAACCTGATTGGTTGAATACATAATAAGATATTTAAATCATGCAATCAGGTCACATGATGAACCCATCATCAGGTGTCACCATGAAAGGTTTATGGAGAAACAGATACTAGCCATTTGAATTTATGTTAAGTTTTTGCATGTTATTTGTGGTGTGGCTTAAATACTACCATATCTAAAGAGTATTTGTAGACTTGGAGGATGAGCAAATACTAGTTAGTATTCAAAATGTCAAAATAACAGTTAGGATAACTGAAATACAGGAATATTAGTAGTCCTTCAAGACCACAGCTAGGCTATTTTAACAAATCTGATTAGACCACAAATTGTCACTAGCTAGTCTCTACTTGCAAAGTTTATATGCTAGGTAGACATTGATTTGAGCTATTTAACCCTCAACACTGAAAATAGCCAACATCAATGACAGCATAGAATCTAGTCTACTCTTGCCAATTTTATATTCTCTGCAGTCAATGATTTGAGCTATTTAACCCGCAAACTGAAAATAGCCAACATCAATGACAGCATAGAATCTAGTCTACTCTTGCCAAGTTTATATTCTCGGTAGTCATTGATTTGAGCTATTTAACCCGCAAACTGAAAATAGCCAACATCAATGACAGCATAGAATCTAGTCTACTCTTGCCAAGTTTATATTCTCGGTAGTCATTGATTTGAGTTATTTAACCCTCAACACTGAAAATAGCCAACATCAATGACATCATAGAATCTAGTCTACTCTTGCCAAGTTTATATTCTCGGTAGTCATTGATTTGAGCTATTTAACCCACAACACTGAAAATAGCCAACATCAATGACAGCATAGAATCTAGTCTAATTTTGCTTAGCATAGATTCTAGGCTGTGATTGATTTGGGCTATGTAACCCACAACTCTCATAATAGCCAAAAGCAATGACAGCATAGAGTCTAGTCTAATTATGCTTAGCGTCGATTCTAGGCTGTGATTGATTTGGGCTATGTAACCCATAACTCTCATAATAGCCAAAATCAATAAACCGAACTAACACCTGGATGTTTCAGGTTTTACCTTCTGCTAAATGATCTCCATTGTACTTCCAGTGAAGCGTTGCTGGTGGATTACTAGTCACCTCACAGTGTATAAAACCATCTTCACCCTTGATTAGATGTTGTGGTGTTGGTGAATTAACAAACTTGATATCCTCTGAAAAATACAAATTCAGTAATAACGTTCACTAATAATTATACCATATACAAGTACCTGAAGTGTTATTGAGAAATGAAAATTATGTAGCTGGTGTTATTTGAGCCCGGTGGTAAAGTGTAGTGATATTTAGAGAAAGACATTCGCTAAACCACAAATCAGAAGACTTGACTACATTGTATCACAAAGTCAAATAGACTTGAATACATTGTGTCACAAAATCAAGACTTGAATACATTGTATTACAAAATCATGACTTGAGTACATTGTATTACAAAATCGAGACGAGTAGATTGTCACAAAATCAAGACTTGAATACATTGTATCACAAAATCAAGACTTGAATACATTGTATCACAAAATCAAGACTTGAATACATTGTATTACAAAATCAAGACTTGAATACATTGTATTACAAAATCAAGACTTGAATACATTGTATCACAAAATAAAAAGACTTAAATACATTGTATCACATATCAGCCTGCCCCAGTCATTTCGGGAAAGGGCCATTAGACGGCTGATCTGTTTATAACTGATATCTGTTTTATCTGACATATATTTTTGACACTCTGACAAGAATGATCTGTTGTAAAAGTTTGTATTTCTAACATGAACACAGAGTCACGATATCTTCGCTTATCTCTAAAGTTATAAGTCACGCTGCATGCATACATTTGACCTTTCACCTCAATGCAAACATTAAGGTGATGGATCATGACATCATATCCATATATTTACATCTGTCAATCACAGTATAGTTGTTTCCTTCAACTGAAATGAAAGTGATGACGTATACTTACGAATTATGGTAATTTCCACGTCATCAGACACTCCTTCAGCTTCGCATCTGTAAACTCCTCCATGAGTTGCAGTGATCTTCTCAAACCATAGTGTAGCCTCGTAGATTCCCATCTTCTGCACGTACAGCTTAGGATCAAAACCTGTGGTCAACACAGTAAGTTACAGGGAGTTAAAATCGTGCATTTATACAGCAATATGGGTAGAACTTGCAGTTACAGTCAGGTAATCTAGAGACTAGCCGTTTGGTTTGAATTTGGAGATGTCTTAATAGCGGAGTTAAGAGATCTTTAAAGTCAAACGAACGACTACCGGTCGCGGTCTAGTCTGTAGACTTAGGTAAATGATTTGGGAAAGGATGTTGGAACACATTTTAGACCAAGCCAAATAATAAATAATGCAAAGCGTGGACCCCGTTTTAGACTTCAGCTAAAAAAAAACCCATTTTAGACCAAAGGGCGGCACATACACAAATACTCAAATAAGGGGAGTAACCCCCTCTGGAGGTAAATGATGCCATACATTTATACTGTTAATTAATTAGCCAAGGCAGTTTAAAACAAGCAGGTACAATGAGTTAAGGAGTCGACATCACGCACTTGTATACAGTAAAGTAGGCAGTTCTTAATTTGTAGTTACATAGTAATTTAGGGAGGACTTCAAACGTAATTCCACAGTAAGTTAAGGAGTTGAATTCATAGCTCCCAAACTGAGTTAAAATGAGCTAACACACACTAAGCTAGGTGATCCAAAACGTATTTACGCAATAGGTTTAGGTACTTGAAAACCTGCAGTGAAGTACTAGTAAGTTAGCTCGAGCAATTCAAAACCTGCATGTACATATAGGCCATTTAGTAATTCAGTAAGAACATGTGTAATCACAGGATTTGCCAATCAATGGATAATGTCGTTCCATCAAACGATTAGAGTGTGCGCGCAATTGGTAATATGTAGTCTGTAGTTTGTGTTTTTTTCCAGGGAAGGTATCATTGTGACTGTTTCTACAATTTAGCCTTGATTTGCATGAATAGTGTCCTATCATTGGGAGAGTTTACGAACCTATTTCTATACGTAAGTCTATATTAACTAAAGTACAAAACCAATAAGTCCATGCACTCCTAAATTATTGTAACCGCTCTCTCCTCTCTTATTTACCCCCTCCCTTTTCTCTCATCTCCCACTCCCCCCTCTCGTTTTTGTCTGTCTGTCTGTCTGTCTGTCTGTCCGTATGTATGTATGTATGTATGTATGTATGTATGTATGTGATATATTCAGGTGTTTACCTAATATGTCTTGCCTATAAATACCTTTAAAAAGAATTTTTATTCGAAACGTGTCTATCTCTGTTGCTCTTTACCACCCCTCTCTCTTACACACACACACACACACACACACACTCACACCACCTTCTCTCCCACCCCCCTGTCTCCTTTCTGTTGACCTATATCTGTCAATCACCACTACCTCCACAGAACAAACACACAATATTGACAATACTTATTTTAATGATATACCTGTCACCAATTGATCCCCAAATGGCTTAAAGCCCACATTCGTTATTATAAAAGACCCAAATAATTTGACAATGGAAATCATCCTAGTCTAATATCACTACTTGTACTTGTGTAAAACCACTCTAGTCATTGAATTGAACACATGGATTTTACCAGTAATCTCAAACCCATTGTAAGGTCACCTATGTTTGCCCAAGTAGAGTGCACTTAAACAACAACTAAACCAGTGATTTACGACGTCTGTCTCTCAATTTTATGATTATAGCGGGACCTTTGTGTAAGCAAAACGCTAGATATCACAGACCAATATTTTAGGTCAGTTCATGGGGGTTCGATATTTTTTAGACAATATAAAACGTGAATTTATGTCTTTTACGAACCCACACGTATCAGTAATGACAACATAATTGAAGAGGGGATATTTACCTACACCTGTACTTATACAAGTACACGATAACAAACATTGTATAGAAGTGAGGACATTTTACAAATGAATTTATCTACACATTCAATAATAAAAGTACATAAATTGCAACTACATGTAAGAACTAGAAGCTTGGGCTATTAACCACATAAATTACTCTGTACACCTGTACTTAGTCAAGAGTGCATAGCTCTCTTCTTCAATATAACCGGACATACAGTTTATTCACGTTATCTTCATACGTAGCTAGCTTTGCTTAATATGCACAATCAATGATGATCTAGTTTATAAGACATTGTGTCCATATGTATCCTTCAGTGATTGGCTAAGATCATACCACGTGTTATGGACTATTGGCCATCACTCAATTTGCATATAGGGGCACTATTTGCTGTCTATTTTCCCTAGGGCAACATTCACGTAGCACGGACGTCTCATTGTGGATTTGATTGCATGTATAGACAGAATGTGTGCCTGAGAATTTCATGTGTAATAAAACACTCATTGCCTGGCTATGATGGCACTGGTACTAGTACAAGTAGACATCATATTACCTGTAACTATTATGTAGCCACTATTTCCCTCGGCTTTCATCCTCAGGGAAATAGTTGCTACGCGACAGCTCACGTGGTACTTGGCTGTCTACTAGTGCCCTCATAGCCAGGCAGTATAAGTGTATATAGAACATTTTTAATTGAAACTTATGATATTTATGCAAACCTTTCAATGCTTTGTATGCTAGCATTATATTACTAATCGCTAGGATAGAATGATAATTAATCGCTAGGATAGCATGATAATTAACTTCTTGTTTGGATCAAACGTTTAAACAAGATCCCACGTAGATATGTCAGTAGTCTAGTTCCTATACAGTATCGGTACGATTTACACCTCCACTCGCGTATAGTCAAAGTCGTTACTCTAGCAGTCCCGAGATGCATGAGATGCAGCATCTTTTTGTTAATCAATCACACACTTCTAACCAATAACATAGTCCTTCATAAAGTTAGTGTTTATTGAGGCAGTTATGTAATGTCCAAGTATGGTATATTTGTCAGCTCAGGACGCTACTTATACACTGTTTGCTACTTATACACTGTTTACGTCACTGTAACAGTTGGGATTCACTGATTGGATGAACAACTTTTTGTGCTGATTGAGGGACTTTGACCAGACGTGGTTTAGTTAGAGACCACATTGGCATCCAGACTAATGTGTCAGTAACGTATACCCCTTATCTGTACGATTTTAGGATGTCAACAGGACTTAGAGAGTTTGTATTATTTGTTTTCCTGTTCTGGGAATGTATAGGTACAGTAAACCCTCGTCTTAAAGTCGTTGCTTTAACTGTACATGTACTCGGGAGTTTCTGTTTAAGTATCTTTATGGTATAGCTAACAATCTTTCATGTCGTATAGCATGGATTTTGAAATATGGTTTAGTATTCACTATTCCCTAAACTCAAACCAGTACAGATAATACATGCATTTTACATCCGTCTGGACATAATGTGTAAACTAAATGAGCACGGAAATCAAGAAGAACAGACTTCAGGGAATGCTATTTCAACTGAACAAATCTGTGTAGGTTGTCGTGCTTATGATTTAGATGAACATTGCGATACACTCGTTTGTCCTAGTGACGATCACGAACACGTGGCAGAAGCCAATCACGTATAAAGCGTCCCCTATGAACCGTGTAGCAGTTATCCATCATTGCAGTATTACCATACGTTAACATCGATATATCAGTCAACAGCGATATTGATGGCAAATTGTCAACGACACTTCTGCAATGAAAATGGGTGTCGGGCAACCGATGTACAAATTGTAACTGCTACACTTAGCAGCGCCATTTGTCTCTCCTATATATACTACCTTTGTGACAGAAATTGCCAAGCTGGTGAGAAAGTAACAAAGATATCATCTCGGATAGTGAAAACTCAAACCACAAAATGGCACAATTTGTTCTCTGTGTGTATAATGCAGTGAAAGTACGGTTGCTGCATATAAATTCAAAATGTTAGAAAGACGCTTAATGTAGTGCGTTATTTCTAGACGTATACACGAAGACCCAAGAGCTTCCTTTAACCCCGAGATGTATTGATTGATATACATATACAGTACATGAACACTTTACGGCTGTTATCGTTGGACAGCATTTTTGTGAATCCCGAGAGTTATAATTGTGTATATTGCGAAGGATATAAAAAAAGAGCTACTAAATTTGTAATTCATGATGTCAGTTTAGTACACGAGTGTATTTTACGAACTTGTGACTATTTATTTCCTTTTGATGACATCTCTTCATGAGATCCTATCATGTCTCATGGTAATTCAACTTCTTCTATTCAAAGTTTTAGCAATTTGTACAATCACAGACAACCACCAATAATGTCATGACAACCGCATCAAAGATGAGATCATTTACATATAAATTAAACAATACCTGTGCTGTAATAGGGAACTTGCAAAAACCCGCCATGTTGAATGTTGCATCATGGGAAGTGTGATAATAAATACTAATTAATGAGTATTGCAATATTTTTACATTGTTTGTAACCATAAATAATCAATTTACTCTGACCATTGTGGGAGGTTTATTTTATCAGTAGCTCCAGATTAGGTATTACGATAACCACAGATAATCCCATAGTCCTTTGCGTCTGAGCATGCTCAGTCTGGATTGCAAGTTCCTTATTAGGTTAAACTGGTAAAAGTGCTCGACAATCTTGTCTGTGGTATAATACTATTAACTGTATACATTTCAAATTCATGTACGCGCAAAACGTTTTGATTGGACTTTTAAGAGTATATAGAAAAGATTCAAGAATTTGGCTTATATACAAATGGTAAAACTCGGAGCAACCACGTATTTTTATACCACAGGCCATACCCGCTAATTATCGAAAGTAAAGAAGATTAATTGTAATATCTGGGATGGGGGTGGAGGCGCAAGGGAATGGGGGGGGGGGGCGCTTAAAGAGATACTAAGTACATGGCCATGCTTAAAACATAATATATATGACTGTATAATTAATTAAAGTGCAATCAAAACGTTTTGTGTGTACATGAAATCGAAATGTATCAATTTTAAAATATTTAGACAAGTGCTGAGATGTCACTCCAAAATAACAGTTTACATTTCAATTACATCATAACCGAGGATGCTTTATTGTAGAGGCAGTAGTGTTTGATAACCCAAGATAAGATTTAGGTTGACTGAGAAAAAATGTGACTGCACAAGCATATAATTCAAAATTCGGAAATATGCAAATAGTGCTAATTTGTATGCGTAAATCAACCTACTTAGAGGACTTAGCCAACCACCACCATAAGTCAATCTCAAATTATGGTTAGAAATATGCTAATAAAGCTAATTGATATGCAAGGATGCTTAAATCTGCCTCCATAGACAACTGAAATGAAAACTAGCACGACATCAATATCAGCTGTTCATGAAATGGTCATCAAAGTCTCTAAGGAGTAATGCTTACCTGGCTGTGTGAGATCTAAAATGGTGTTGCCATTTGGTGCTATCCATTGTGGATTCTGTCCATCTAACACTTCACAGTTCAAACTGAGTGTGTCATTAACTGCTTTGTATTGGTCGTAGGACGGGATGATAAGAATATCAACTTCGGCTTCTGAAAATGAAACAAATCGGAGATTATCGTCAGTCATTGGTTAAGTTATAATTAGAACACCTGGTGTGGATGAAACATGCATGGTCATTGACCAGTCGCATTATTCAAATTTCACGAAAGTTAGTGCTGATTGCCTGAAAGTGACATTATTTGAATTGAATTCCACGCCTTTCCTTTTTCTTTCTGAAGGTGGTAGCTTTACAGGGTGTTTATATAACGTATGCATGACGATGCTGGTCTCCCTGTCCAGGTTAGGGTCAATATATTAATTAGTTAACAAGTCAATTGATGTTATTTAGTATAATACTAATCTCACGGCTGGTGTTATTATTACCTAAATAATATGCAGTGAAGGACATATTTAACTGTATCCCTTGTGTGCTAGCGCTATCACTGTCACTTTAAGTCCTTAATTACATCAACCATTCGTTGCTCATCATCTGGACATTAAACTACATCTGGACATTAAACTACAATTTTGGACTTAGTCAGCATTCACCACCAGGGCATCATTTAGTTTGTTTGCCCACAATCATCTTGACATCAGGACATCAAATACACTTGGGACTTATTTAGCGATAGGTTTGGACTTAACCAATATACACAGGGGTATAATTTAGTGTCATTTAGTCGTATAGTGGCTTTCCTTAGTTCAATAAACTTATGACTGCTCAATACTCAATTACTACACATCAACATGGCCATGTGGGCAGGGTGCCATCTGAAACATGGTCTGCCAAAAAAATTGACCAAATGTAGGATTCGTGGAAGTTAACAACCATTTAGTATCCATTAAAACTATGTACTCTCTTTACTCAGATAACACAGCAGTACGCATGGATGATTGCAGACACATTAGGGGATCAATCCTTCATTAATAAAGGTCCTTTTACAGATCGATCGATTTTTACGAGAACTCGAAATGGGGTTTGGTATTCCCACATTGTTGGTCAATTCCAATTGAGCATTGTTCTTTTGATTTTGTATGTGTATGTGTGTGTGTGTGTGTGTGTGTGTGTATGTATGTATGTATGTATGTATGTATGTATGTCTCTGTCTGTCTGTGCGTGCGTGCGTGCGTGCGTGCATGTGTGTGTATGTATGTACATATATTTCTTTTACTTTGATGTGTGACTGGTGGCTGTGTTCTTGATTGCTGGTTTTGTTTATATACTATTGTTACTCATCTTGTTTTTTCAATTGAGTATTCCATTATGTTAATGTGTATTCTTTCTACATATCCATTCATTAATTTAGTATCATCTTGTTTATGAGATTGATAGAACCGTTGCTATAGCAACCAAACAAACTGATATCAACAAAATGTTAATATGAGTGTGTAGCCCAGGACATTATATTTCATAATTATATTATTTTTGTGTTCCCACGTATATCATCCGTGGTAATACAATTGATATAGTTGTAAAGTGTTTCCTGAACACTTTCTTGACGTAACCAGTCTCTCAGCAACTGAAGGCGAGTCTTCCTTTATGGGGTCACCCACAGGAAACACCAATTTCCTACATCATGTAATATTGATGGAAAATCGACTATGTGCAATAATACAACGTAAAAAGTAATGAGTGAATGGTACCAAATAACATTATATTCCGATGGGTAATTGAAGTGGTTTATGTTGGGAAGCAACGTTGATCAACATAGAAAGTAAATCATCTGTCAACGGGCGCCTTTGCGACATTGTCGTAGATCTATAAGCCCCTTTACGGCACTGTCCGAGACGCAGCGCGCAAGAGATTATGGGTTTTTTTTCGTCAGCAGTACATGTGTTTCGCGGTAATGAGAGAATTCTCTCCTCGTGTACTTATTTTTAGAAAGCGGAAACATAATGTGAGAATGTCTCCCTGGGGTATTTTAATAATGTGGGTTCATGTATGAAAGAGGAAAACTGTGGACTTCAAAGGCGTCTAAGCGACGGTTGTCCCACAGGTGAAGGAATATGTAGAGTGTATATGCTAATCTTAATACAATGATATGCAAATTACAAAAGTACAGATACACATCGTGCGTATCTATGAACTAAAATGTTACCTCTTAATGAACTATGACTACATTACATCATGCGTTAATTGATGGTACACACGTCATTAGTCGTCTTAAAATAGTCCCATGTTTTGCACTATTTTTAAAACATGTATACGTTCGAAAGATGTAACCAAGTGTACGACGAATAGGAAAGTGAAACCACTGACAGTATCTGTAAGGTAGACGCCATTTCATGACAGTTATGAATGGGTGAAGAGATATAGTTTAGATTGCATCGTCTTCTCAAGTCTTCTTAAGAGTTCTGCGTCGAACTATCGATGAACTCTTTATCCAATTTAAGTCGACAGCATTTGATCTCTCCTTGTTTCTGTCTGCTTTCATTAAAAGCAGAAAGCTTTTCATTAGTAAACCAGCTTGAAGTAAAGCCTCGAGGGAGAATAACAGCAAAATTACGTCCCATTCATTTTAATACGAGAAATGTCGCAAACAGCTGTAAAAGAATAATCGTAAACGACTCTCCGTTTTACGACAGCAGTCACTCCCTGTCATGTTTTTCGTTGTGGAGTAACCATCGTCGCAAACCATGTCCTGTTTTACGGCAACGTTCTTAACGAGCTTCCAACTTATTTCGAAATGTAGTGGTAGAAATAATAACTCTGGTTTGCGAGAATGGGAGTAACGTGCTCTGTGCTCTTATGACAAAGGGCGCGAAAGTACAAGTTATGATTCAGAGAAAAAAACTATTTGCATATCATATTGTTCAGTCTCTGTCATTGTCATCAAAATGACGCCAATGTCTATTAATATATGATCGTTGTCATCGGAGGTGTTAGGTGCAATGACCTTTACCCTATTACTTACTGCGAGATGGGTAACCATCTGTTCGGATGTTACACGTCGTGTAACGCTAACCATGACATACTCATACCTAACTTCAAAAGCAAAAAAAAATGTAGCTTATCTAAGTGATCTCAAATCTCATATTAACCCACTTATGTCACCTAGCAACCGTGTACCTACAACTCACACAGTGTGACTCTACTACTAACTCTGGACACTGACATGTCATTTGTCATTTTTCCAACTCAGTGATTATGATCTAGCTATGATGTATTATCTACAATAATAGTATTGTATTTGTACTACAGCTTAACATGTTACTAATACTTAAACTGTGGGTCATTCTAACATTACTGAGCTTGAAAAAGTAAAGGTTATACAATCTAACAAATATTATCTATGTCGAAAGGATTATTACTTGTATCGCTATTCCATGTCATTCTATTCTAATGTACATTTGATATATATTGTATATTGTATTATATTATTATATTATATTATATTAATTACATTATATTATATTATATTATATTATATTATATTATATTATATTATATTATATTATATTATATTATATTATATTATATTATATTATATTATATTATATTATATTGTATTATATTATATTAATTACATTACATTACATTATATTATATTATATTATATTATATTAATTACATTACATTATATTATATTGTATTGTATTGTATTGTATTGTATTGTGTTGTGTTGTATTGTATTGTATTGTGTTGTGTTGTATTGTATTGTATTATATTATATTATATTGTATGATATTATTATATTGAAGTATGGTACTATATTTTATATCATATCATATTACAGTACATTATATTATATTATATTACATTATATTATAGCATATAACAATATCTTATCACTATATTATTTTGTATTATATTAAACTTACATTATGTTATACCATATAAAAAATATACTATGTAGTCTTAAAATTTACTTTAATATTTGATATTACATTATATTATATCATTTCCTATCTCACTTGTAAGCTTTGAGTCTTCTGCACTGTTACTCACCATTCAGGATCAATCACCACGTATACAATTACAAATTACAATATACATCACTACATCCCCCGTATTACATTCTCCAACTAATACCATTATCTCATCCCCGATATGTCTTGGCATTTCTTAAGTGGCACATGACTCTTCATAGATCTCCTTATAACGGACATTGCAATTAAGTACGTTCTCATTTTGGTATAAGTGTGTAATAGTTTCCAGTCTAAATAGATCGAATTTTGAAATTGCTCGATGCATGCATATCGATATGTGGTCACGTGACATTACATTATATCAGAGTATTTATAGAATTTGATACACACATCTTACATTGAAATATCTTGTAATTCTTTGAACACTGGTGTTCGAATGTGTATTCTTCTTATTATTAAAACAGTGTTCGTATTTTTTTTACACTTCAGTGTCTTGATCGATTAACCTTTTAAATGTACTGTTGATCGTCTTTCCTCGTTGCCTCTCTTGCATAATTAATTTGTTATGGGAAATACGTGTACACGAAAACTTTTTTTCAAGATTTTTATCAAGACAGGTAGATAAGATACATGTTCTATACATATTACGTTTTGTTTTACTTTAGCTTCACATCACTTCAGGTTGTTGTTGTTGTTGTTGTCGTCGTCGTCGTCGTTGTTGTTGTTGTTGTTATTGTTGTTGTCGTCGTCGTCGTCGTCGTCGTCGTTGTTGTTGTTGTTGTTTATGTTGTTGCTGCTGCTGCTGCTGCTGTTATCAAGACTTGCACTTATATCTTGATTCTTCATGGAATATTATGGGAAAATGTAATTAGGGAAAGGACTTATTTTGAAGAGGCCACCTACTTTAAGAGACACTGGTGATGGTTTTCTTATCGCATCTTGTAAATGTAGTGTACTCAGTCACGTATAAGTTTTAATATCACGTGTCAAGTGTACTGTGTGACGTAAAGCATATGTATTTGAACGTCTTAATCCATCGTTTTATATGAAAACATTTCAGTTATGGCGATCTGTCGGAAATGTCAATTTAACTCCCCGCATCAAGCATTTTCGCAAGCAAATTGGCATTATATTTTTGTGTTTGGGTGTGTTGTATGTTGCCGTAAAGAGGTCTGAGGTATATGTAGTTTTATGACGATGGCCTAAAAGTCCTGCTTAGTTTATTTTTAATTTAAAGACTTGAACATTTAACCTCAAGATTTCAGACTTAATTCTCGCTGTTAATTCACTGAAACGACAACATTAATTAAGTCAACGCCATGTCTTCGGGCTACTCAGTTGTTATCGTGTACCCTATTGAACTAGGAAAGAACCTGCGATGACACAAAACTAAAAGTGTACCTTTTTTAAGGATGACTTGTTTCATTTTCTATTATACCGAAACAAAAACCAATACAGTAACACAAAAGTGTTGAAACAAAAAATAATAGAATTAATCCAGTAGTTTCGAGTCACATGCAAGTTTTTAAAATTTCAAGTAAATATATTCCGTATATGTTCAGGAAACAGGAAAATATCTCCATCGTCGCAAACCACGGCCTCTTTTACGGCACCGTCCAAAACGCGCCGTTTGCAGTGTCGCGGAAGAAATAACAGCTCTGGTTTGCGAGAATGAATATCTCTAGATTACTGGAATCCGATTACGGCTCGCAGATTACGATATTAATGTCAATAAACCGATTCCCCTAAGTTTTAATATTTTCTTTACAATTCACCTGCCCCATAGTCAGCTATTAAAAGAAACAATTACAGTTTCGCCTGAGTGAAACCAAGTTTCGCTTCACCGTCCATCCAGTACAGCAAGTCTTGATAGGCCTAGTAGAACATTGTGACCAGGTAGTAAGTTATTGAAGCATAGATCGTTGGTTTTCAGACTTAACATGCCCTCATCGTGAATCGGTGATATAATCTACGATGGCTATGTACGTGATTGAAACTGTCTGTGATAAAGCATGGGTTCTAAGCTAAGATTATGTAGAAGTACTGCCACGGAAATCAAGCTATAGGCAAAATCAGATAGCAAATATCTAGAATTGTTATCACATGTTGATATAAGCTAGCAATGAATATTGATGTAATTCCACTCTCATCAGAGTAGTGTTTCTATTAGCGAGTGTTTCTGAGACTACATCGTATCCACATGGGCTACGGTGCGCAGGCTTAGCCAGAAGAGTATATCTCTGCTGTATATATGTGCCACGTTTGTCAGTGTTGATATGTTGGTTGTTTTTGTTTGTTTGTTTGTTTGTTTGTTTATCGTAAACAAAACTAGCTAAACCTGGGTCGCACATTAGAGATTAATGGTTGTTTGCTGCACATGCGTGATGTGCACAAACATTGATGCATATTCCAGTCAACGGCACATCCACATTGATCAGGTTTACGCGACCTCCAGCTGCAGTGTTACCTCAATCTTGACTCTTGGGTGATTAAATTCACATAACCAAGGCACTGCTATCACTCACTTGTATAATCTAGTACCACACCATACAACAACAGTAGTTTTAGTTTGTGTCTATAGTTTGCCTATTAAAGCTGATAGTCTTGTAGTAAGACCTCGGATTTGCGCTCCGAAGATTGCCGAATGAAAGCCGAAGGATGACAGTACCTCTGCGGCAGTACGCATCTTTCGGACAAGCCGTCCACTATGAACTATGCTATGGTTGCTTTTCATGTGCAGAATTGCCCACACGTCTAGCAGTTACACTAATTTGCCAATTCCTTGGGTTTCCGTTGTACTAGCACATTATGACTGAGTTAGGTGGTACATCTGTATACCTGTGAGGTAATAGCTTGTGACATAAAGGGTCAATATAGCAATATCACCTTATATATGTAGATTATTTCATGATCTAGTTGATAGGAAAAGAGTCTCACATTTGACAGTGAGTGATCTGTTATAGTTGAAAAGAGCCGACCGAGGGATGTCATTAGTTCAGTGGCTTGTGTATATATGTATCAAACTCTGAAACTGTGTTAGACATTTTGTATTATATGTGTATTGACAAATGAACACGGGAAAGCCTATTCAAATTAGGTATATCAAACACAAATATTTACCAATGACTTAACATGCTGTAGAACTGATATGCGTGTTAGTGGCTCACTTTGAGGTTTATCCTGCCATTTTGCCATAGACATATTACTCGTATCAACGAAAACAGATGTTATGAGAAGCATTTCTGCCGTACGTTGCATTGTAGTAATGCCGATAAAGTGACAAGTACATATTACTACCGTCGAGTCAGGAGTAGTATATTGTGCTGAGTACCTTCATCTTCAACTCATCTAGTCCTGCTTTGCAGCTGGACGGAGTGAGTCGAAACTCGATTTTTGACAATGTACCTCTCCTTTCTCCATTGTCAGAATCGAGTCCCGTACTCCGTCTACAAACAGGAATACGCGAAGTCCTGCTTGTAGAAAGAAAACAGACAATATCAGAATCTAGAAAACGACTTAATCCGTCTGCAAGCAGGACTAATAACCTCCACCATGCATGCCATGTGAAAGAAATTTTATTCGCAACGTCTGTGATTGCTTATTTTTTTCAGGGACTGTATCTATAACATGAGAAGAACTACAATGTTGACACAGCTATGCCTTGCAATGGGTGACACGGTCAGTTGGTGGACAGGTATGATATAACTAATGACCGTTATGAACCGTACGCCAGGTCAAAAACAAACAACATACCGTCTCGTACAAACGGCTTACAAGTGTTTACCCGCCCACCGACATGCCTCGTGACTTTACATAAAGGATCGTAGGACAATTAAAATTGACAGAACATAACTACAAACAGAGGGAGTGAATGGAATTCCGTGGTCAATGGGTCACTAAATCGCAGTTACAGATTTAATTGGAAACATTTTAGACAAAGACGCTTAGGACACATTAAAGTCGAAACTTTGAATGGGGCTGCAAACAACTATTGTGAAAGTTCACGAACTGAAATCAACTCTATCTAAGACTAGCATGGGTGAGTCAATGCCTACACAAATATAAAATATTAAGCTTCTTCAAAGCGATTATCCAAATATTTTTCATTTGATTGTGTATAATTTAAAAGTTGGGAAAACCAACACCTGTAGCACGTCACTATGAAGTCTGGAATTTCTGTTGGCTAGAAAACAAGTTTTTGGTGGTACTCATAGGACGGGCACAGCCCAAAGGAGCTCGAGACTACACTTATATGAATGACCTTTGACCTCCGTTTGTCCATGGACAGTCCTATCTCTGACACCCACGACTTCTGAGAAGTATTAAACCTGTACAACCGAACAATGAGTTTTGACATTTGTTTTGGCCAGAAATCAAGTTTCTGTTCGTGTGGTGATTACTCTGTTGTCTGAAGCTGATTTTTTTCTGCAATTTTTACATCGTCGTAAAACGGCCAAAGTATAACGCGTTCACCTTTTTTCGACAATGGCATTATTTTCCTTTTTTAATTTTATAATATACCCTACTTAGTACCTTGAACGAGGGCTGACGACTGAAGTTATAGTCTGGTTCCAGACTACTGACGCTATAACAGCGATCTTAACTACCATTCGGATTTTGTTTTTAAATTGTGTTTGTCCTTCCAAGACTACCTATCTAGAACCGATCGTGTTGAGACCACGCCTCGTCACATGTGACTTTCGATTGTGATATCCGTTGACATCATCTCAATTCTTAGCATTGTAAGTTTGTTATTGACTAACTCTTGTGTCGCTGTGAATCGTTTAGTGTTTAAATTCGCGTTGTAAAATTATTGATTAGTTTCAATTTCACTTATGTATCATTATTGTTTGCGAGCTAATATAATTACATTGAGCTCATAGTATTACTTTATAACGCCATGCTAAAACTATCACTCGTCGAATTAACAAACGCACTCCGGTTTTTTTATCAAACTTTTCTAAAACATCCATACTTTTCGTCTCTTTTTTTTAGTTTCACATGACAACTCGCCGTTTGACTTAATGCTATTGGGTTGTTTTTGCAAACGATGTCTTAGTATTGCTTGCAGCCATGACCATTTAGCATGGTGTACAGTTTTCCCCTGATCCGGTGACAAAAACTACAGAGGGTGTGTTTGAGGTAGCCTTGCCGTAAAGAGGACAGTGGTCTACAGTTATTATTTTTTTTCGACGAAGTGATATTCGTCACCACCAACAAGTATTATTTCCAGGCTAGACTATAAAAAGACATTGCTATAATTATACTAAGATACTACCCAATCCTTTCACAGATCAATAATTTTTTATGACATCTCATTGATGCGAGATCACCCGCTTGACATCACGGACGTTGTTTTACATGTATATATATACACGTATATGCAGAAGTACCGTTAATGTTCTTGAAGTACGTGTTGTTGCATTTATTGTTGTTTTGCGGTGCGCTGGGACGTTGATATAAAGGTTATTATGTCTCCATGACAATAGTAATAATAATAATAATATAAGTTACTTTAAGTGTTATATAATGCAAATGTCTTCAATTACATTAGAATGGTTATAATGTAACATCTTAGAATGACAGGCAAATGTCGGAAATAAAATTTATCTTTAGACCTATGACGTCATCACTCACGCAAATGTTAACCTACTAAACGTAGAGTGAAAAAAAGTACAGCAAAGCCACACAGTAAGCAATTGACCTCGAAACAAACAAACAAACTAACTAACAAACAGAGACAGGGAGATAAATAGACACATCAAGTCTACATCTTGTAAAATTTATACTAACTCTGGGCTACGTCTGTTGAGGTTCGTTCCTGTGCCTATACATATACACTCTTGTTTTTTACGGCGATGTGTGTTCTCATTAAATAGCTTTAACTGAGTGATTCTACACAATTTATAGGGTGCACAAAGGTGAGCTGCATCGGAATTAAAATTTGTGACAGTGACTTTATACATGTCGTTTTGTCAATTCTCGTCAAAATCACATCAGATATCGATAATGATCTAATCAACGTCGTACGCGAGACTTGGTTACTAAAACGAGATTCAACCAAAGTGTCGGTGTAGTGATAGCTGGGTGATGCTTATCACTCAGTAACCTAGGATTACACAAACGACGTTTACATTGATCCCTTACCCAATTAAACCTTTCTCTATTCTACATTTTAGTATTCCTTCTGATCCCGGCCAGTTAGCACGACAGACATAAACTGATTTATACCTCACGCAAAAAAATACTGATTTTATACCCTGGTTGTTCTACATCATGACAAATCGCGTCCTCGTAATTGATTCTGTGGGTCTCGACATATGAGTCAAAACTGCCCAAATCTCCATTTTTTCTTAAATTTTGCTGCTTTTTTTTGCTTTTTGCTTTTTTTTTTGCTTTTTTTTTGGGGGGGGGGGTCGGGTATGATTATATTATTCTCCAATATTTCTCCTCCTTCAGCCGGAAACTACTCCTGACCCGCATATTTTGTCATTACACCTCTTTCGACTCGCAGTGGCAAAACCCCGGGTCACTGGTATTTTGCTTGGCTGAACAAAACAAAAATATAAGGGAATAAACCCAAACGTTGCTGACGACGGCAGGGCTAACGAAATGCCTTCGGAAGTCACAATGTGAAGTTAGTCTAGTGAGGTAGTATTTGACCAATATCCGTAAACTCACATGTAAAGCTATTTGAACAAAAAACGCTGACAATGCAACGAAGGCAAGACACTGCGAGAGAGCCAACATCAAAACCACGTTCGATACAGTGAAAGAGTTTTGTTGCTGACTCAATTGTTCCTGGTGACTACCTGTAAAAGGAACCGTGTATGTGACCTCAGCCTAACACCCGAAAGTCCACACTGACTGAACTCCATGGCTCAATACACTCGGTAATCTAGGCATGGATCAACAATATACTAATACCGTGGTGTCACGTCTGTTTTTACAGGCATATAACTATTTGGAGATGGCCTCAAAGATTAATTACCACTCCTGTACGCGCACAGATCTGCTGCCCAGCTCTAGACTTTCCACGCCTCGTTTCAGTTCAAGGATGATGTTGTCTCCATGGCAACGTGTGATGGTAGAGATGACCCGAGAGTAGTCGAAGTGGTTATCGTAGTACTAATGTTTAAATGATGAAACCTACGTGAATCCGATGCATTAATGGAGGGAATGATAAATCGCGTCCATTAATTTGGTTTTTACGTTCGTTGCCGACATTTTATCTATCGTATTATTGGAAAGTTTTATGTGGTTTGATTTTTTAATCTCACTAAAAAAACATCGATATCGTTGGATTGTAGATGGCGATAAGCTCAATGTCTTTTGTCGGATCAAGTGATGTCCAAGCTCAGAGTAAACTCCGATAACAGTTATATGGCTTCTCCACTCTCACTCAGTTGTTGTTAAATACCGATATCTAGTTATGTATCTCAAGAAAGCTGGTGTTTCTACTCTTACTTAGTTGTGAGTAATTCTAAGATGAGATGATTCACAGATATGTCACTAGATTTGCCCTTGTTCAAACATCTATCTGTGTACCATTTCAACGAATTTATAGCCTCGAAAACATGCCAGTGGCGGGTAAAGTGGGCTATAAAATAAAAGCCATTTTCCCTGAACTTTGGATTTTGGCGTCATTTCATGACTTTACATGTTATATTGTGTGCGACTGCCGAGGAAAGCTGAGTTGAAACATTGTTGCTCATTCAGTGTTAAGCTTGTCATAATCACGCATAGTCTCGCGAGAGTTAGGAAAAATGCATATGTAAAAGCAGAAGTGACATATTCACAGCTTCATTTGACATGCAATCGAACAAAACTGATACATTACTCGAAATTACGTAATCCCTGCATTATGGAATATAACATGTCATAACATGTTATAGGATATCTCGTTTTATTACATCGTTTTCATACAGCCTTCAATGATTGGCGTAGCTTGTGTCCCGTGGTATGGATTAGTGACCCACAGTGACCTAAATTTGCATAGAGCGGTGCACTAGTAGTATTCTATAACCCTAGGGCACTATTGATGGAAACTGAGACTCCTATCGGGGATTTGCTTTAGATGTGGAAAGAATATGCTCTGTGAATGTGATGTGTTGTGAAATACTGACGGCCTGGCTTTATTCTGGCACTCGTGGACGTCATATTTACCCCGCGTTTTGTTATTCATATATAGCAACTATTTCCCTCGGCTCTCAGGGAAATAGTTACTGCATATCATGCATAACAGCCTTCTGGGTAATAGACATCCACTAATGCCCTCCTAGCCAGACAGTAAGTGTATAATACAGGATATCTCGTGATATTTCATATCATAATATTTCTACAATGTCACGTGCTCTTCAATTATCTTCTTCATTTTTCCTTTGTAGAATGATGGGCGGTGGCCCTTATCTCGTTGAATAAACTGAACTATTCATCTACCTACTGTGTGAATCTCCATGTGTAACATTTAAGTCTTAGCTAGAACCCTGAATTATATTTACAACTTGAGTATCCATATAGCCAGGTATCACATAGCATTAGCTAAATTTCGTTACTCAAATCATACGTTAGCTATACAGACTTGAAGACATGTCAGATAATGTTATCGCGGGCAGAAAATGTTCTTGAAGGTGAACTGCATGTTTTGTTATTTTGTCTTTTATAACCAGTCTCTTAGAAAGGAACTAATACCAGATTAGTTTATACAGTACCCAGAACGAGAAAAAAACGCAATAACCTTACTTTCGACCTGAAATCAACTTACACTTTTTCGTTTGTCTATTGTTGTATTCATAGCTTCTTTAGATGTGTATATTTTTTAGCCAAGAGATTTGTCATGGTGTTACTATCTCGTGGTTCTTGATGTACACTAACGAAGCATTTTGTTACAGTAACACCAAACCGAGTCTCCTGGTTATATATCTTACTGTGCATATTGGTCATTCCCATTTTGCCTTGCCTTTATTGAAGACAGTTCATTTGTAATGTCCCGCATGCATCGTCTGATACAAATCTTGAAGACGTCAACTTTGTTTTTGTATGTGTGTGCGTTGATAACGAAGTAAATGTCACACCAAGACTAGACGAATAGTGAGGATGCCACGATAACCATTTAAATAATTGCTCTTTATTTCAATTACAGTCGAGAAAAACCAGTGTCTACGACATAATAAACCTCATTTTACAGTGAATTAAAGTATCTCTACTGATTACAGAAATGCTCGTTTTTACACAACTTGGCAGGTTTTATCGTTTCGAATCATTACGACTTATACGTGCTGTATTTGGTCAAAATATTTTCTTTTTTATGTTAGTATAGAACAATGTGTTTAACCCGTGGATGGAAGTGACTGATACATTTGGAATTAGTTGTAACTAAATGCATGTTTAAGTTATGGTGTGCAATTGCAACTGTGAGCGAGAGAGCCATATATTCTAGTTCCTATACAGTATCGTTACCATTTACACCCCCACTCACATAGTCTAGTTCCTATACAGTATCGTTACCATTTACACCCCCACTCACATAGTCTAGTTCCTATACAGTATCGTTACCATTTACACCCCCACTCACATAGTCTAGTTCCTATACAGTATCGTTACCATTTACACCCCCACTCACATAGTCTAGTTCCTATACAGTATCGTTACCATTTACACCCCCACTCACAGTATAGTTCCTATACAGTATCGTTACCATTTACACCCCCACTCACATAGTCTAGTTCCTATACAGTATCGTTACCATTTACACCTCCACTCACATAGTCTAGTTCCTATACAGTATCGTTACCATTTACACCCCAACTCACATAGTCTAGTTCCTATACAGTATCGTTACCATTTACACCCCCACTCACATAGTCTAGTTCCTATACAGTATCGTTACCATTTACACCCCCACTCACATAGTCTAGTTCCTATACAGTATCGTTACCATTTACACCTCCACTCACATAGTCTAGTTCCTATACAGTATCGTTACCATTTACACCCCCACTCACATAGTCTAGTTCCTATACAGTATCGTTACCATTTACACCCCCACTCACATAGTCTAGTTCCTATACAGTATCGTTACCATTTACACACCCACTCACAAAGTGGTTTAGTTAGAATCCATGTTGGCATCGAGACTAGAGAGCGATAGACACGGTTAAGCGATTGGAGGTTTTAATCATTAGTGCGTTTTCCCTTCGGGATCGCTGTTGAAGTAGCGAGAAACGTTATCTGTGTTCTGTATTCTTGCAAGCCAGAGCACATACATGTACTAGTATTTTTGCTGACGCAACAAAATATGAACCTCTGTCGACCACGTTTTGGATGGTGCCGTAAAGCGGTATGTGGTTTAGTTTACGACGATGGTGTTCTTGTGAACAATTTCGTGTCAGATAGCCACGTCTCTGGGCTAGGTAGTCTAGGACCAAAGGTCTTTCGACTGTACGTTTACAACAGAATTTGGTCACAAGACTACACGGAGAAAAGTTAACCACTTTAAGCTTGCAAATGGTAACGACTATTAAAGTTTAATAAACAGATCACACCACCTTCAGACGTTTATCAAAATCATAATTCAACACTTTCCAGAAGTACAGGTGTAGGCGTCTCAGTTCAACTTTGTATTTAGGTCAGCGACCTGTTGGATCAGATAGTGACGATATTGAGTAAACGCTTTGCCATATCTGTATCGAAAATCACGCAGTTTTCTTTTCTTGTAATATGTCACGTTTAAATTTAGATCTACTACCGCTTTCATTCACCTGTACTATTCTCGCAAGCTATGGTATTACATTACGGGCGCGCGTTTTACTCTTGCCGTAAAGGGGCCTGTGGTTTTTACGACATAATGATGTTTACATGATAACTCCGGCGAGTATATATTCCATGATGTCACAAGTAAAAAATATTCCATTTTCTCTACTTTAAATTAATATATCAAAACATAAAGTATGACATATTGTATAAATAATAACAATAATTGCTTTTTTTTTCTATACCTACAGTTTCCTGCAATGTGCTCAAAGAAGCGATGTACAGTTTGTATCAAATTAATTAATTAATTAGCGAGCAGCCTTCCTTGAAAATCATCCTATTGTCCTGATTGCAGAAAACAATCCCGAGAGAGAACTTTGATAACAAAACAACACGTAGGAACTATGAATCACGTTTGGTATAATACCCGGGTGTGAGTAGGAGTACACTCGTCTACCCCCATGTCACATGACAGTGTTGTCATCAATAGAAAAACAGCAGGACTGTTCTAGATTGTGATTTTGGCATCTGGATCACTCGGTGTGAAGGCAAATTTGGCATTTTTTTTCTGATACACGTTTATATTCGAAGATGGAGATACTACTAATATGCATACAATAGTCCACCCAGTCCACCATAAAACAAGTCATTGATAATGACATAGTCCCCGCTATAATTGGGTTTTAAGGAATTATCATCACGCAACAACATTTGTGAACCTAAAACAAACAGACTTAGATATGTTGTGTGTGCTTGTTGGACATGGAATATGCCTCCAACAATAAAGGATTGGTTGGGTATGGGGGATCATATCATGATGAAAATGGAGTCTGAGTTATGGCTTTGAACATGGAAAATTCACAAACAAAAACATTGGATCGTATCACGACGAAAATGGATATGCACATGTATGTCATAGAACACTGTCCTAATACCAACTTTAAATGAGATCTGTTCAAGCATGTCCGAGTTATGGCTTTGGACATGAAAATTCGCAAACAAAATGGCTGCCAGGCAGCCATATTGGATCGTATCACAACGAAAATGGATATGCACATGTATGTCATAGAACACTGTCCTAATACCAACTTTGAATGAGATCTGTTTAAGCATGTCTGAGTTATGGCTTTGGACATGAAAATTCACAAACAAAATGGCTACCAGGCAGCCATATTGGATCGTATCACAATGAAAATTGATATGCACGTGCATGTCATAGAACACTGTCCTAATACCAACTTTGAATGAGATCTGTTCAAGCATGTCTGAGTTATGGCTTTGGACATGAAAATTCACAAACAAAATGGCTGCTAGGCGGCCATATTGGATCGTATCATGACAACAATGAATTTGCACATGTATGTCGTAGAACACTGTCCCAATACCAACTTTGAATGCGATCTGTTAAAGCATGTCTGAGTTATGGCTTTAGACAGGGAAAATTCGCAAACAAAATGGTTGCTAGGCGGCCATATTGGATCGTATCATAAAACAAATTGACGTGCATATGTATGCCATAGTATGTTGCCCCTGTACCAAGTTTGAAAAAAATCGGTCCAGGCATCTCCAAGAAACAGCTGCGGACGGACGGACGGACGGACACACGGACGCACGGACGGACAGACGGAACCCAATCTATAAGTCCCCGTTCCGGACTTCGTCCGCGGGGACTAACAAAGACCCGTATATATGTAACAGTCAAACGCCCCCATATATATTATACTATTGCTTCGTGATACCCCCCCCCCCCACTTATCAGTGCCTCCCACACGACTATAAACGGATGACGCATTCACAAGCCTCGATGATCATTTTTTTTCAATTTGACTATCTTGGTATCGAATATTCGTTTCTTAATGATTTGTTTTAAGTACATATATAGCTTTCTCGACAATCTCTAATCACCACGTCGAGACAGACGTAAAATTATAATTGCTACCTTTATCATAGTGAACCTTGACCCCCCCCCCCCTCGCCTACTGGCAGCTTCAGGTGACTGACCGACTTAGTACCACAAGGTATGTTGTGTGTGTGTGTGTGGGGGGGGGGGTGTAATAAAATAATGAAATTATACCTCTACAGGAAACTGATAATATAGCCTATTTCTAAATAATTAAGATTGAACGTTTTCAGTTTATGTTTGATATATATTGCAAATTCTTTGAGTTTTTTCACTCCCCAAGTGACTACGCATCTACATTCATCTCTAAAACGACTTCGATGTTGGAAATGATTGCATTCAGTAACGTGCCATGCGATTTACAATAAATTACGGGGTATATATATTGAGTTTTTGTAACAAGTTGTATGAGTCCCCGGTGTATAAGTCGTGAATCAAAGCGTGTCACATCGTGGAATCGTCACGGTATACAGAGCTACTTAAACAAAGCCATGTTAAAATGAATGCCATTTCCATCAATTATCTTCCAAGATATATGAACGATGATGGAATTAGACTAAAATTGGTCTGCAGTCGTGAATGTATGACACGGATTCCTAGACTACGATGGGATGATCTGTATATGTGACATACATACATAGTATACATACATACATACATACATACATACATACATACATACATACATACAGTTGTGACTATGTTATTCCCCAATATTTTTCTTCGTTCTGTCAAGGCCAATACTAGGATCAAGGGTCCTTTTGTCACTCCGAGTCGTGACGTACGTAGAGCGACCAGAGTATATATTGCATATTTTTGTTCAACTTGCCTCGTGCATTGTCAATGTCATTCATTCCACAGATGTTACTTGTCGGTGTTTATTCCAATCTGATTGAAAATCTGACGTAGAGAATACAACCCCCTACTTCTATTATTCCTACGTGTATTGTCTTTTGCTTTTGCTTTCGATTCTATTGTTCTGAGGCTTATCACTTTCTTCCTACTACACTCTCGGAACAACAACATTGAAGCCGCATTCCTAGTATTTACCATTTGTTCCTAATGTTTACTATATGACAAGCATTTCGTGTTCCTATAAAAATTATTCTATCACTTTCACATATCATTGGCTATACACGTCAATATTGAATTATGATAATCTACTGCATTCTGAAACACATGACGAGTCACGATTGTTTGTGGTATGACATCCCAAGGAGATTGTTCAACTCTAAAATGACATTTTTTTTATGACAGAACGCATCGACATTCTAAAGACAAACGCAAAGAAATACTAGTACACAGTATTTCTATAAGAGGTGATGAGATATGGCAAACCATTCTGTTATAAGACAACCAATGAAAATCAGGACCCAGGTGTAAACTTTGCTAAGACAACCAATCAAAATCAGGACCCAGGTGCAAACTTTGCTAAGTAACATCGACACAAATTCCTAGATCTATAATAAATGGAGCATTCTCGCAAACCAGAGCTGTTATTTCTTCCGCCACAGTGGGGCGGCACGTAAAACAGGCCGTGGTTTGCGACGATGTCGATGGAGAGTTTTTTTGATGTCTAGAAACTTGTGTTATTACGACACCTACATTGACGTGTTTTCAACTTATTGCGTTGTGTCCATGTAAAGGCTTAGGAGTGAGATCTATAGTCCATTAAATTCAGAAACGCACCCCTCACCCCCACCCCTCACCCCTATTCTAGTACTTGACGACCGTATTCCGATGTTACGCTACGTTATCTTCACCCCCCCCCCCGCTAACTTAATTGACCAAAATTGATAATTGTTTCAGAGACCACAATCACTTTTGAAATCAGTATGTAGTAGTATTGTATACTTCAGTATCACGCATTTACTATTATAGCGAAAATCCTTCCATTTCATTTGGCGACATTTCTTAGAAATATTTGTAGTAAGGCAACGGATGTGAATTAAAATGGTACAAACCCCATCCCGACCCCCAACCCAAACTATAAGAATTTATTTTTTTCATCATGCATTGACTATTGATCTCGACCTCGCCTGTATTGACTGGCTGAATGTGTGACTCCACTACACTCGTTCTCTATTCAATTTCCAGTGACTTGGCTAACTAGCATGTTCGACTACGTATATTGATCAAAAAAGCATTGTCAATCCGGATAGCCAATCAAGTCTCCACGGGTGTAGCGAAGTGACTAGTCTGGATTTCAACGTTGTTTCTAAGAAAACCACATCTGGTCAAAGCCACCTCAATCGTCACAAAAAAGTTGTTCATCCAATCATAGAACTCCAAACTGTTATAGTGACGTAACAGTTTGTAAGGCCTGAGCTGACAAATATACCATATTTGGACATTACATAACTGTCCTCAAAACACTAACTTCATAAGGGACTGTTAGAATTTTGTAATTAGTTAACAAAGGCATGATGTTAATGACTGTGTGGGTGGCTGTGAATGAATTTTAAATTGCATCTGATGCATCTCAGGAGTTCTAGTAGTGTAACCAGTTTGACTATACTGTGAGGGGAGGTGTAAATCGGATACTCTAGTATAGGAACTAGACTACGAGTGTAGCGAATTGACATACTCAACCCTGCAGGGTAAGCTTAGCCAAGCCTGATGGTTCAAGTCGATTTTGAGTGCGTTCTGTTCGACAGCAAAGTCTTCCTCAAGATATAGTGTTATTAGTAACATTAAAATGCCATTAGCATTGTTCTCTTATGATACATTTTTATAACAGGACATTGACATTCCAACATCAGGTACGAAGTGTGTACTAGCGTTATTATTAGTCGCTATGTCAATACAAAAGGTGAAGTGTTATCAATCACGTGACTATGTCAATACACAGGTAATATATAACCAGACATACTGGTATATGCACATGATGACGTACAGTGACCCATTGCATACCTTATTTTTACGATTTGTACTATAAATTTTGTAGCTGTTTATCACAAAGGTCTCACAAATAAAACATTCCAATGGAATGCTGTTTCAAAGGGGGTGGAGGGATCATGGGGAAATGAGTGGTGATGATTCATCAATCACGGAAAATGACACCCTACACCCCCCCCATAGACAAATAAAGTAGAGATGAGCCATCACAAAATATGTATACAGATCGATTTAAGTGTTGTACACGTGTTTGGTACCAGAATGTTCTACATCGGTATTAGCCTACAACAAAACATTATTGACAGTGAATGATGGCATTTCTACCAGAGTCTGGATCGAACAGTGTTTCAACTCCCAGGGTACAACTTTAGCCAAGTTGATTCGTCTATGATCTGAGACAGGTATCAGCCGAAATCAGCCAAGCCTACAGTCTATAGCTAGGCTAGAATGAACTGGTTATTCACCAAACATATCTAAGAATCCAATAACACCTTAATTCTGGACTCCGATCATTTAATTTGTCAACTTTGCGACTGGATGGGCCATTGACTTCCATGTTGACACAACTCATTACATTTACAAAGACACAATCCCTCCTCTGATTTGTAACCAGCAGTGAAAACAAAAAATATATACTTTTAAGGAAGTTACAATTGTATACAATAATGCTAACAATTCGTAGAATACACACGGATTTGTATGAGACGAAGAGCTTTGCTATCCAGGAACAAACACGTGCACAGTACAGTAATACGACTCATGAGAAATGTAAATAAAGTTGTGGCCTAATCTGATTGTGGTCTACCAACATGGCCGCTAGGCGAGGTCAAAGGGCATGGAAATAGTGTGGGTGGCGAGGGTTTTTTGATTATGTCATTCTCGTGAAATAACTGATATTCCAAACTAACAATCGTGTCACCTATAATCTAAAAATAACAGGGCGAAAGCGTCACTGGAAATATGTGTATCTCTTGTACTTTTGTACCTGAAAATGGCAGCGGCAGACGATAGAACGACTACAAAAAATGGCGGGAGACTTAGAGCAGACGAAAGATTGACGACAACGTAAATCCTGCAACATCAGGAGTTAATTACTGCGGTACTCTGTAGTTCCGGATGAAGAAGCAATACTAACTAAACACACATGAAACACGATTTCGTGAAGTCAGTAGTCGCTGAAAATTAATTGATCAATGAAAAGTGACGTGATACAAGGCAGTACCAATATTATCGGATTAGGCCATGTTTGTGAGCCAAATAAGGACATGTTGCCTACTGGCTATGTCATAAAATATGACCAGATAATGGTTTACGTTGATTAATGCATATTAATTGAGAAAAGACCCATAAAAATCATTGAACCGTGTCGCCTAGGAACCTAGTTCCGTTTATATGTTACAACAGAAAGGGAAAAAAGACACTTCTATGCCAAATTCCAGTGTTAATTACTTTTAGTACAGTTTGGAACGACACCCTGTGACGTCAAATTAATTAACATTGGACGACACCCTTCCATGACGTAAGAGGAACTGCCAAGAATAGCCGACTGAAGTAAATACCTAGAATTCGCAACTTGAATACGTCCCAAATTAGCTCAAAATGACAATAATGAGACGATATGCCAGAGTCTAATGACGTATCTCATAAACAGTAAACACCTGAGATTGCGACTGGTTTATAATAGAAACACAAAAACACGATTGCCGTAAACATAAATTGCAGGACCAATTTATTTCTCATTAACTTATGATGAAGCATTCCACTGAGTGGAAAATTATGACGTCAAAAAGTGCTAAAATTCCCTATATGTGTATATTAGTGTGAAAATCTGAAATAGTTTCAATGTGTATCATCACCAGATTTCGTGCCTGTCTTTCATCTGCCAAATATATAAATAAATTGTATCTATCGTCTGCTAATTTGTGGTAAAACTGTCGTCTACGATTTTGATGGAAAATGTCTAATACCAAAATATCTAATTTTCCAAAATCTGCGGTCAGCTAAAAAAAATTTCATAAAAATTATCGCCCTGTAAACTACTGATGAATTATTCATATCTACACTTAGTGTTTTTCCTTTGCCATACGTACTGGTAATGAGCATTTATTCGTGGACGTCCAGCAATAAATAGACTTATTTCAATTTGATCAGAATGACAAGCAATTTGTTCCCAATGTAGGAAGTCCGTACGGTGAATAATTCATTACTTTGTAACTACGACGTGGTAGCTACTAAAGTTACGAGTAGCCCAAGACCACACCATTTTACGGCCTTCTCGAGACTTGGCTATCTTACCACAGGGAGTCAAGAAACCGTGTTACAATCAAACGATCAAATAAACAAATAAATAAAACACAAACAAACGAACAAAATATGCATGCATGTGGATAAAATATAACTAATTGAATAACTATGTATGTATGTATGTATGTATGTATGTATGTATGTATGTATGTATGTATGTATGTATGTATGTATGTATGCATGCATATATATATATATATATATATATATATATATATATATATATATATATATATATATTATGTGTATGTTTGGGTAGTTATCCACGTGTTAGTGTATTTCAACTACTCATGGATACTTTATTTATTTGTTTACTTTTTTATTTTTTTTGTAACACAGTTCTTGTGCTCCCTGTGACATGGCTTGACATACTGGCTAGTGTTAACCCAGGATTAAGGCTAGGCTAGTACGTATATTATCTGGCGAAGGACAATTTCAAGCCAGATTGAAGTGGCTGAGCTACCAATACGTCGACATGTCATTAAAACAAGCTTTATACGCCTACAGCAAAACATACATGTAAAAAAACTGCCTATATAACCAACAATACAATGTGCTGTATATCAGCTAAGTCTGTCGTGACTCTATTTTTATCATCTGTCTGGTTTTAGTAGTATCTGGGGAAGTCGGGGGGGGGGGGACCTTGATATGTAAATAAAATGCAATCTGTGCGTCCAAACGCAAACCGGTACTTGTAAATGTTGATAAGGGAGTGGGTCGTTTCAAAGTATGGACTTCGTTATCATGTAATCGCATAAGTTAGCAGTTCAAAAAGTCACTGTTCAATTTTAACAAAAATAGTTGTTCTTGTTCGGTCAAACGAACAACTATTTATCTGGATTTTTAGTCACAACTTAAACTTTATAGTGGTTGCATCTTTTCAGTTTTGTAGATTGGCTCCAGACAGTGACTGTGGTCTGTCATGCAGCATGTGGTCTGTCATGGAGCATGTGGTAGGAATCCAAATTTGACATAAGGTCAAGTAGCTTTGGTGATGAGTAGTATGACTTGGAGCATATGTATGTATGTATGTATGTATGTATGTATGTATGTATGTATGTATGTATGTATGTATGTATGTATGTGTGTGTGTGTATGTGTGTGTGTGTATGTATGTATGCATGTCTGTATGTATGTATGTATGTATGTATGTATGTATGTATGTATGTATGTATGTATGTATGTATGTATGTATGTATGTATGTATGTCTATCAGTCTGTCTGTCTGTCTGTCTGTGTATGTGTATATTTATGTATGTATGTATGTATGTATGTATGTATGTATGTATGTGTGTGTGTGTATGTATGTATGTATGTATGTATGTATGTATGTATGTGAGTGTATGTATGTATGTATTTGCATGTACGTACGTGCGCGCGCGCGCGCGTGTGTGTGTGTGTGTGTGCGTAGGTAGTTTGTCCCAAAGTTTAGAGGATATATATTTTTTTTACATTTTACTGACTAGTAGTGTATTTTCACCCAAACATGTCTATGTGTAAACCCAGACTTTAAGTGAAATGCTATATTACATCTGCGCTTTAGCTGAAGGAGCTGTCACGTGATCAACTTAGCATCATATCTTAAACTCGATCAATTTTTAAATTCCTTTCTGTCTTATTTCTGCCGAGAGAGTCACTAAAGCATGCTAAAGTTCAAACGTATCAAAGTATACAAATCAAATTTCTTATTTGTAAATTAAAATGCTATTGAGTCTCCATGTTTACAAATGTGAATACACTGTTTATCGAACAAAAGACACATGAAATTCGTTACAAGAACTAAAACAAACTTCTTAAGGAAATATGCCACATATTTGACGCTAATATTTATCACTAGTGGTGATGGACGTGGAATGCCATTGTCCTGATCGACATAGTTTGAAAGATTAGACCGTCTGCGTATGAAATTGAAAGGCTTGTCTTGTTATACATTTATACGGTGACGTTACGAACCACTGACTCGTCGCAATCCACGTCTCTTCCGGTATTCTGACAAGTCTCCCCCGGACGGTTTTAAATTACACCGTATACCCTTCTCCGTGGCTCAGCGGCGCAACGGTATCTGTTAAGCGGACCAGCAGGTAACAAAGGTATATTTGTCGAAACGATTAACGAGGGCTTTGATACCCCCCTGTCGTAAAGTTTACGACTTTTCTTGCATACTTTTTAGTGTTTTCAACAAGAGTATGTAAACTGTTACAAAGTAAAAAGCCACGTTATATACATTGTACAAGTTTGGGTCGTTAGCACCAACGTAAAATTGTCGTAAAATCAGGCTACTCAAGGATAAAAACACCCCACAGTTCAGCACCTGTTAAACTTTACATTACCTCGCGTGCTGCGAGTAAGTTTCGCGCTCTTTAGTCTCGATAAATCAAACGGGAACAAACTGACAACTGCTCAAGTTTACTTCTACAGACAGGACGTGACGGCTTTCGCCTTAACATCAATCTTCATAATGAAATATACCAGTATTTAACCAGAAGTAGACAACTTGTCCATTTCTCGTTCTTATCATTACTCCAATCTCACTCATAATGCTTCGGATGACGTCATCACCGAATTAAATTTAGTCCACCTCTGTGTATGTACATATATATTTTAAAACACTTGAACACTCAACTCTGCCACATGTTTCATTCAAAGGTACTGAGTTTTGATGTAAATATAATTCTTTTGTATGTTTCAATGGAAATTCTCCGTGATATAGTTGACGAGTTGGGAGGCACGCTAAAAATATGTACTTAAACTGTTTGTGAATGAAGTTTGTTGGACGAGTATCGGTAGATAAGCGGCGAGGCGTGTGTGTGTCAATTTTAGAGCCATGCAGCGACCGCTATATGTTACATGTAAGTTCAGTCCGACTATCCACATTTTAGGAATTCGACATATATTACCATCGCCTCTTAAGAAATGCTGAAACACTTACCTGTAATAATGGTCGCAGTAAGCAGAAAAAGTGCCGCGGTAAATGTCGTTTTGAGATACATCATTATTGTGGTGGTCCGAATATTGAAGTCCTAGCAGAGAGCAACGGTTTTCATATACTGCTTGTGGGTCCAAAGAACGTTAAGTGATCGAAGCCCCCTAGGTTGGTATTTATTGAGTACTCTTTATGAATCATATTTGAGAATCATTTAAAACAAATAACCGAGACATTCCACACCAAAGATACAAATATCCCACACACCTACATACATAGGTGTGCCCATCATGTACTAAAAATAGACATCCGATAAACGGTCAAGTTCTAGAAATGTTATTATAATGCATACAGACGATGCATACCAGAGCTTTCGGCTTCGATAACCACGTCAAGAAAAAAAGCCGTTACTGATAGCAGTGTTGATTTTTTTTAAAACCGTGGCAAACCAAACTAAAATGTGCGTTAATCGAACAATAACACAAACCTATAAAATTGAAACGATAGGTTCTTAGTGACGTTTTCGAGAATTAATAAGGTATTTGTTGTCCAAAATTTAATTAACGACTTCTGCTCGCTATAAATACTCGACAACGAGCTCCGAGTGCTGATCGAACGGTTCGTTCAAGTTTATACTGACATGGGGGGTCTTCCTAGTTGAACTTTAACAATTCGGTAATAAACTCCGTGAAATATTAAACTAAAACAAATCAACCCACGGCACAGCTCTGTGACAAGTTGTTGACAAACGAGTCGCCCTTTTTTATGAGTTTTTTAAAATATCGAGGCAGTCAAACACAAATATCCACTTTCATTTATTATTACCACTGGGACATATTTGGTATGAAATATTATTTTTAATAACAGGACTATTCATAATATGAAATATTTCAATTTGCATTCAAAATAAAAATTGTATGTTGGGAAATTAACGTCGCCAATGTGGAATGATCAATAATGTCATGATTTTCAAATAAACAAAGGTGTTGAAAATTGACTGACCTTGGGTTTAGGCAAAAACTGTTAATCATATTTACAAATGTAAGTATGTCTGTTGTGTTGGTGCTAACATTGAGTAAACGAATGTAGCAGCTAAGCTAGTATTATAATGGAAGCATCGATGCAAAGATTTAGGACTTCCTTTTCATCGGTGGTTCAACTTGATTACACCTGGCTTGGCTTTGCATACCTGGCTAGCTTTATAATACACCCCTTCGCTTTTGTGGGACCATCCGTAATAGCGTTGTACTAAGCTTTATTCTTGCCAATTTGTTGTAGCAGAGATTAGGACCTTCGGTGAGATGGTCTTGACAACGAACAGCTACCAGCTTCATGGAGATCATCCCAGCGGAAGTTCTATAATTATGATTTTACGCACGACGTACTCTTCAACACATTATGGTATTCAAGGATTCTGAAGAAATTTGCCTTGGACATCAGAGAGATTATATTTTGCAAGTCATCTAAATTGAGTATTTTTGTTGTTGTAGTAATAATCCACCCAGTGGGTGACTATGAACCGGGATCATGCCAACATTGATTTTGTAATCGCATTTATAAAGGTGTTTATTTTGTTGTGATCTTTGCTCGTTCAGAAATTAGGAAGGGTTGGTGAAAGTACATGCTATTTCTGGGTTAACACAACGGTTATAGTCTATCAATATCTCTTTTAATCAGACACGCTCTTTGTATAATATTTTGTTAGACACCATATCAGTCTGTCTTAGTCTAGACTTTATATGAGCTATATATTTTATACATCTGTATTTTGTTGTAATCGTTGGCGATGTGAGGAATGCAGTGATAAAATAGTTTGGCATCTCGAGGGTTTTTGAAATCGCCTTCGAGTTTCAAGTGCCCGTATCTCCCAAACGTTGCTTTCAGTAATAATGAATAGAGTACGTGGCGACTAGACACCTGCCGATCAATTAAAAAGAAGTAGGTCGTAGAAGAACACCGTCTTGTCAAATGAAAATAATCACATAAATTATCCGTCAACCAGCCGAGCTCATGTACGACGCATTACGATACTACGATTGTATCCACTCACGTATAGGGAAAGTCGGTATTCTAGCTCAGAAATCTGTGCTACACCACCCCCTTGAGCGAAGGGTAAATGACGCCTGTTAGTAGTAAGCCATCATCACAAATTGACAGGCAGTCCCAGAGTGAGTGGAGATGATCGTAGTAACCGTATTGCGTCGTATAGGAACTAGACTACCGTCAACCTAGTGGACACGGCAGGACATTTTTAAATGTCTGTTTTCCGTAGTGTCCGAAGACGACCCTGGCTTGAAGACGAGACGGCATCCATGATTCTTTTGATGAAATCTTTGACAATAGCAATCATTCAAGTTCAAAGGTATTACATGTAAATTAAATCAAATCAGTTGTATAAATGAAAACCGTGAATGGGGATGGGGTACTTCCCGAATTGTCAGACGGGGATATGCGGCAGTATACGTACACCCCTCCCCCAGGGAAAACATCTGTAAACCAAGGGGTGACAACAATGTTACATTGCATTAAATTTGAAAAAGAATACAGAAATAGCACTCTACGTGCTTTAGGAAAGTAGGTCGCTATGACAGCATTTTGTACAAATGAATATGTGTGTTATATTTTTTGCTGAGATTATTTTGTGTTATTTTGATTTCGGTTTAATGCATACGTTAAAACACAATAATCAATTTTCTAATGATTTCAGTGTGATTTTGACACTAATGACTATGGCGTTAGAACGGAATATGTAACTCTCACATCACATCACATGACGTTTATTTACAGTTGTACAGTAACATGGTATGATGAGTTCTACACTAACACATAGTATAATTAGAGTATGACGGGTACTCACAGTTTGTGATGCTGCTACAAATACCAATGTCACTACAATAACCATATATATCGGCATACATTCCAGGGTCAAGGTTATTCTGAAAATTCAGAAAACTCAAGAACAGAGTAACTTAATGACACTTCAACAAAATAATCATACTTCATAGCCTATTATTGTGAATATTATTATTTCATCAACAACTGTGATGTTACACACACCTACCTACATACCTACCAATATACCTGCCTACCTACCAACACACACACACGCACGCACGCACACACACACGCACGCACGCATGCATGCATACATACATACATACATACATACATACATACATACATACATACAGACAGACAGACAGACAGACAGACAGACAGACAGACAGACAGACATACAGACACACATATATACAGACAGAGACATACATACATACATACATACATACATACATACATACATACTACTTGATATTACAGTCGCTATATATTGCATTTTTGAAATTTCAGACTTGTCTTGTTCTTTATATTTGCTCAAGTCAGTTTTTCTCCAACCATGACGAGACCCATCATCCTCCCATGTCACATGCATGTTTACAGTGTGGGTTTCAAAGGAATATTTGTCATTTCTGTGTCTTCTATGTCAAATACAGCGCGCGATAAGTCAGTTGAATATAAACGAACACGTACATTGTTTCAGTGAGTGACTGGAATAGAAAGTAATATATAACCGGAAGTTTGGAAACATGATCGACTTTTAATCCGTAATTAACAATTTTCTGACTGAAAGAACAACCTCCTTCCTCGCCATGGATACTTCCTTCGGGAAGTGGCAGGTAACTGTTTAGATATTTAAAACAAACACCGACAGGTATCTTGTTTGTTTGTTCCTGGAAACGTGATGAGTCAGTCGGACTAGGGTCGGACGCAGGCCATAAAAGTCGGTTGTAAAACAAGTTCGCGGGGATATGATCTTGACGTCACCGAGTTCCCTCGTCTGACCGGCTGGGGCCAGGTCATGGTTGATGTGAACACTATTCAAAGTTACCGCTAACTTTGAGTAACGCCGCACGAAATAGATACTTACCTTGTTTGGTTTATGAACGGAAGGAGGTTATATACACTTCCATAGGGACGTGTAGTATTTCTTATATTGTTTTCCTTATCTGCAGGCCACATATACTACCGTTTTCCCTACAATAGACCACTAACATAGCGTGTAAATTGCTGCATTTGTAGTAGCAGGATTCGTATGATATTTAACATAGGACAACAACATCTCTAACACTAATACGTGGCCATGTCACACTCCCATGGTTTTAGGTGAAGGTCATGTACCAACAAAACACTGTCCAGTAATCGTCCAAAGATTCATATCTCGGTCTAATGCGCATGTATTGATAAATCTTACAGCTCGATTTCAGTGTGATGTGTACGCTATTATTTCGGAATTATTCCAACCAAGGTTAAATATGCTTTATGCCTCACAACCCACCTGTTGATCACGTGACTAACTTGAGCCATAATCAAAGTCAGTACTCCAGGCTGTGCTACCGTGACAAATGGGTATGTTACAAGTACGATCACAAGTTGTAAGCTAGTCGCCAATTCATGAATGGTACCCACAGACAGTGGAGAATCACTGTCTATATGATGGTACTTGCACAAAATATTTGCATAATTAACCGTTCAAACAACATTGTCGTGTAACTGTTGTCCCTTGGTATTCTGTAGAAGTGTAAATCAGGGATGTTTTGTTCGTATTGTTCAGACATCGAGTAAAGCAGCAGTGCTCTGTAAGTTACTGAGTAACCTACACCATGTTTACGTACACACAGACTGGAAAGTGAGTAGAGCGCCACCATGGCAAATTTTGGAAAGGCCTATTCCTTTGGACAGCTGTAGTACGAAGTGTTATTAATGAGAGTTTATTGTGTCATGGAATAAACCAAGATATTTGTAAGACTTTGATAACTGTTTGACCTCGTCTAAAATACACTGTACGCGGTGACCCTTCATTATTCCTTTGATTTGAACAGACAAAGGGTTTGATGAGGTCCTTGAACAAAGTAACAACAAAATATACTTGTACACAGGTGATGCGATACTGACGGTATACACTATTACGAGTGAGTTATTGTAAATAACAAAACATCTGATACAAAACTGTCCAGTTGTTAGTGCAGTACAGTTTACAGTTTAAAGTAACACCTGTATTTACGAGACAAATGAAGAACATGTAAGAGTAAATTGACAGTAAAACGTCACAAATGATGTCTCGTAATCACCTAATTTATTGATCAATTATCTCTGACTAACGTCCATCAGAACATTAAGTTCCTTCTTTCTAAATTAAATAAAACCTTGATTGATCTCGTAAATACTACTCTAGACTAATTAATGTAAGAATGTCGTGTTTTTAGTTCAAACTCATAATGACATCCGGGTCTTTTTTCCTGGCGAGGCCGACAAGCCTATCACCGTATATCACCTATTAATACTCTTCGAAAGTTTTGAATTCTTTTAATTTTAATTTGCATTGCAATGTGGCGATATACGTGAATACGAAAAATCGGACGTTACAATTTAGTTAAAAGTTACACAGATGACAACGGAAATAAAGTACATTCAACCAAAAATTAAAAAAACAACCTAGAAACCAACATTGTCAACGTTGCACAAGACTAAGTTCAAACAGTGACTCGTATCGATTTAGCTTTTTCCCAAGGCCATTAAAGGACTGAGATAAGCTGATCACGTCATAGAACTTCCAATAATACAGTATTAATTCAAGGATGCCATTGAAACAAAATAAATTGCTCACATTTTACTTGACTATTATATAGATCGTAGAATGTAGATGTATTAGGCGGTAGCGCCCTCGTCCAGTTGCTGAGTAGGCTTCGACGAGATTTAGCGTAGATGGAAGATGAAATACTAAGTGATATAAATCTATAGTCAAATATTATGTCGGGTGAATTCAAAATTAAGAATTCATGCATGAATACTGCGCGACATCTACACAACTTGGTTTGTCTCTTATTAAATACAAACCCCAGTTAAAAATTTCTTTTAACGAGTTTGTGGAGATCTACAGTGAACGTCCGAACCATCTCATACATTGTCTCACGGTACCGATATGCCATCGCTGTGTATATAGCATGGTGGCGCTGTTCATAATCCGACAACAGTCCAGTGTCCCGTAGCGACGCTACACAAGAGGCAAGTTTGGCATTCTGCTACGTGGTTTTATTTATGAGGAGAAAAAGGGAAAGTAGGGTGGACGAAAGTAAAAAAAAAAAGAAAAGAAAAGAAAAGTACGACTGAAGAAAGCAGAAAAAAGACACGTATACATGATTACGGATAAAAGCAATCTGATTAAAATCTGATGTGGTGAAAGCGGCTAAATGCTTTATTTACCTCTATTTCCATCGTTTTGTGTCGCGTGTGTTTGTTCCGAGTGATCGCCGCCGGGAAGGAACAAAAACAAACGACACAAAACGATGGAAATAGCGGTAAATAAAGCATTTAGCCGCTTTCACCACATCAGATTGGGATAAAAGTAAACCAGAACACGATGGTCCTACTGAGCTGCAGTCATTGCACAAAGAAAAACTGAAACTTGTCTATGGTATCAGGGTGTTGTCCTTGGAGTTGTAGATTTACTCGAATTTGCGGGCTTTTTCTTTTCAAAAACACTGACCCTAATTCCGATTCGATTCATCAGCGGCTAGATCTGTATTATACGTTTGTGTATTTTATCATTTCTCATTGCCGTTGAAAGATAGTTGCACGGTCTCTACTAGTACACGCATATTCAGTCTTATGACATCGAAAGCTTGATCCATCCGATGAATAGACTTATCAGTATAACAACAATGATACAATACGGTTTGAATACACTGGTAAGGGTTATAGAAGCCATAACGACCAAATCAAGTATTAAATTATATAATGTGCCAGCAGGTTTTTGGTATCATGAATACAAAAGTATAGCTATCCGTCTGTCTGTCTGTCTGTCTGTCTGTCTGTCTGCTGTCTCTCTCTCTCTCTCTCTCTCTCTCTCTCTCTCTCTCTCTCTCTCTCTCTCTCTCTCTCTCTCTCTCTCTCTCTCTCTCTCTCTCTGTACCACGAACAGCCAACAATCTGAACTGTTATTGTTCTCATAATTCCCTTTAATTCTAATAATAGATGTTATTGATACACTACAATCACCACCTGACACACATTACTATAACGTGAGTTATAAATAACCGTGGACTAGTATTTTTATTGTCCCTATGACGTCATCTATTTCTTATCATCCATATAACGTCATTTGTTGTCTGTGTAGAAATCAGAATTGAGAATGAAAAACATTAAAGAATGAATTTGAAGATGAAGTGTGTGATTGCAATCTTCAATTAAAACTGAGCTATAACATGATGGCTATTATATTGTGACGATTTGCTGTTAAAGTAGCATAGCGGAGAGGCCGTGTGTTTGTCCAGAAATGTGACTGACGTATGTATGGCGCTGTCAAATTTACACCAATGATTTGCACATTTGTGTGTGTGTATGTGTGGGGGGGGGGGGTGTGGCTTATTCCTCTTAACTTAAACTCGGAATAACGATAACGGAGCGATCTCACTTACAGTGACATTTCGTTAACATCCGACTTCGTCATCCCCATTAGAACATTGGGCTGTTCCGTCACAGACTTCACATGCGGGATCATCCAGATTCATATCTGGGCATTTCAAACACATCGATACGCCTTCACATTTGTACGTATATTCCTCACCAAATAGTTGCTGACAAAGGTCAGAGCTAGCACCTCTTTTCTAGAAACGAAAAAATTAAACGCTATTGATACGTTGTTGTTTGTAATAGTCAGAAAGAGTCTCCTTCCTGACGTGTGTGCGCAATGCCACCAAAATTGCAATATTCAGTGATCCATCTATATCTTTTTGACAATATAATTCCCAGGATATTTTGGGACCTCTTCTTTTTTTCAATCGTAAAGATCTCTAAAATAAAAATTGAAAGTTTACGGCACGAAATAATATAGGAAAGGAAATGAATGCTATCATAGACACAATACCAAAGTTGTTTATGTTATATACTGTTCACCCGTTCTCGACACAAGATAAGCTGAATGGCATGGTTATATACTTTAAAAAGTTAGACGAGCAGCAACTTGGACATTTTTGTGTTTTGTCAGAGAAAACAACTTACTCGCATAATCTCACACTCTAAATACATGTAGTATTGAATCACCTGTGGGTGAACGTATTTTTTGTAGCTGCATACATGATATGGTGCAATAAATCAAATCATTATTTTGGGGTCCGTACCCAAAATTCAGTGCTTTCAACGGCAATCACGATTTCAACGTCTTGCTGCACTACTGATGAATTTATAAGATACGTAGTGATTAGTATGCACTACTTGTATTTTTAACGAATTTTAGTGACTTGATTGAGGTTGTCTGATTTTCAAATGATACTTACAGTTACTATTGAAGGTTTGACATGGCGACAGATTCAAAATCGAGCTTTCACTCCAGATTTAAATTCATAGTCACTTCAACATCTACAGACACCGGCCACTAACTAACATATGCAATGTCTTTTGATAATTAATTGGCCAATTGTTCGTGATTGGACACATTTTTGGTTACTTTTTTAAATGAAAATACATTCCAGTTACAGCTAGTACAGGTTTAAAGGCTTGTTGAATGTACGAATATGATTGTTAATTGCAAGAATATGTAAAATCTACTCTGGTGTTAAAACTTATACATAAAAATATATACGGTCAAAAGAAGTGTACTTTAAAATGTGATGTGTCGGGATTCACGACTATTTCACGATATTCTCGTACAAGCAGCCTTTTACATTATTTTAATTATAACCTTTAAAAAACCGAGTAGCTACAGATTTTTGATGTTTTTTAACGTCACACTCACACTTTTTGTAAGCTATAACACAAATATTGGCACTTACCTCTTTTTGTGTTATCACAGCAGCACTGATTATGCCAATAACGGCAAAAACTATCAAAACGGCGATCTTCATTCTGGTGGGTAAGGTAGTCTGCGGGTTGTCTAGTGAATGCTCGTCCACAGACGTCAAAATAGAAATATGTTGATTTGATGCACAGTAAGCTTAATTTATACTTTTAGAATTAGAATGTAACATTTGCTGGCGACGACAAGAAATGTCGACTATAATCCGTACAGTGATATTAATGAAAATATTAATTTTAATAATATTTTTGTTTGGCGCACAGGGTAATTTATCATTTCACTGAAGGTTATTTGTGTAACGGCTGGATATCATCAACATTCTTGCAATTATGCAAATTTAATTTAAAACGTTGGAATTTCAAGGAGACGTAAAAGAAAATATGCAAATTATGTTATAAAAACTCTTTTTCACATACAAATGTAAAACCGTGCCTTAATGTTATATTTGTAAGACCATTTAGAATTGTAGTGGTAGAAAGAAACCGTGTCAAAAAACCGCGTCCATTATGTGAAAAATCGAGAAATAAAAATCGCGGGTACTTTGAGTAGGTCATTAACCTCTGGGTTATATAATATCTGTCTGTCTGTCTGTCTGTCTGTCTGTCTGTCTGTCTGTCTGTCTGTCTGTCTGTCTGTCTGTCTGTCTGTCTGTCTGTCTGTCTGTCTGTCTGTCTGTCTGTCTGTCTGTCTGTCTGTCCGTCCGTCCGTCCGTCCGTCCGTCCGTCCGTCCGTCCGTCCGTCTTTCTGTATGTATGTATGTATGTATGTATGTATGTATGTATGTATGTATGTATGTATGTATGTGTATGTATGTATGTATGTATGTATGTATGTCTGTGTACCTATCACGAATTTCGAAGACATTAAAACTTTCTACCGTTTCGATTATTACTACATTTGCTGCTTGATTCTTCGGTATAATTAAAATTAGCAGCATATATAAAACTGTCCATGCAACACACACAGGTCACTGTAACTGATAGACAGAGAGACAAATACACACATGTAGAAAACACTGGAACTACCAGAATAGAGGTGAACATGTCTTGATCTGAATATAATTTCAAAACCATCAATTTTCGGATAAATTGTAAATTACATTGAAAAAATGGTTAAATATCAGCACAGTGAAATTATGTAATTAATGTTTTTAATTTGGTTTTCACATGTAAAGCTAAAACCGTTGTAAATGACGGTACACGGCTGTATTTGTGAGAGTTTCTACAAATAGCAGTGATGCAAACAAGCCATATGTTGGCATATTCATTAATTATGTAACGCTTTGAGAAATTAAAATCGCCTGGTATATGTATTTGGTGAATGTCATTAATCTCTGCATTGAATTGTAATATGTACCATTTCAATATCGGGCATACCGTTTTGACTGACTGACTGACTGACTGACTGACTGACTGACTGCCTGCCTGCCTGCTTGCCTGTCTGTCTGTCACATGCAGAACCATGTGATTGATGATTTTACATCACTTACATCACGCGCGATTACCTAGAAAAAGAAAGTGAAAATTATTGGCCGTCCATTGTTAAGTAAGCAGCCCTTATTAGCGGTCGCATGTTTTTTTTTTATGGGGGCTAACCTCAAAAATATAGAATGGTTGAACAATGCATATTCATTTGTATTGAACAAAACGCAAGGTAACTCATGAATATTCAATGTGCCCAAAACATAAACTTCATTTTTTAGATATGCTTAATATAAATTATTGTACACCGTGAAATCACCTGTAGTAAAAGTATTTGTGTTTTAGAGCAGAACACATAGACTGGCGCAATAAATCCAATCAAAATATTTTTGCGTCCGCACCCAAAATGAGCGCCCCCAATGACTCACGATTTCAAATTATTACTGCATTTGTTATGTAAGTAAAATGTTCTATAATTAATATGTACAGTGTCTAGATCGTGGATTTTCTGCAATTTTCAGTGAATATATTGTTGGATGTCTGTACGAAAAAAATATTATCCGGTAGTTTTAATTTCATTAGGCCAAATAAACAAACTGTGTTTCCGATATCCTGACCGACCCTAGTTTAAGCCCCCCTCCATCCCTTAACATTTGTTTGCCTGAAAAAAGGTAAAATAATAACTTCCTTCTATTTCCGTGTACACCTTCATACATTTGCCTCATCTATCTGTACTCACTTATTTTTAGAAATCGTATTCCAGAGAAAAACCAAGTCCTTTTAGACTATAACAGTACAGTCTACATAACAAGTTCGTCTACTTAACTTATAATTGTCTTCATTTACTTCTTTTACACCTCATCAAGTTCTCACGGAAGTAATGTGACCGACGAATATTTTATCTTAGGGTCGAAGTAATTTGTAAAATTCAAAAGTCGACCTATTTTCTGACGTCATTAACCATTGACCTCCCAACTGTAACTGGACGATATTGATATTCATGAGCTAATTAATATTTATGCATTAGCATAACAATAAACGGGATATCTGTGATCTACTGTATGAATTACATGGTGCTAAAAATGAACAATATTGGTTATAACACTTGCATAAAATCTGTAAATTATGTGAATATATTTTCCTTCCACTTGCACAGCAAGTAGTTTCCTTCCTGTCGTACTAGTAATATTCCAAATCATCTATTTCCCTGCAATTATCTCCCTCCAAAGAAAACAAATATTGCAAAACCTGAAATGTCATGTATGTATTGATGGAAAAATATTCAATTAGCTACTAGCCATTTGATTGAAGTTGCTGTGAGTGTAGACATTGAGAGGTCATGAACTGCAGTGGCAGGTAAATCTTCTGTCCACCTGGTATCTTTCCTATTATACAGTAAGCAAAGTGCATATCAAATGACAGCTGGTCATAATTTGTTTTTGAAAGGCTGTCTAGTTTAGCAAGACGTCTTTTCACTATTGATTGCCTCAATATTATATTTTTTCAGACTTGAATGTACTACAATATGCTAATAGAAGTGAAGAGAAACAAAGATCTTAAACAAAGAGTTGTTTTTTACTTAGCCTTATATCCCCGGATATGGAAATACATGAAATGTCAATGTAATGATGTTAAGCATAGAGCTGTTATCAACGCAAAATACTTATTCTTTCGAGTCCTATCTTGGCAGCTGATACGTCAGTTATGCTACGATGCGCAGGTGTTCTCATACCCCATGTTCATTAACATTATAATCTTATGGGAGCGAAAATATATTCACGTCGTGTCACATATTTGGTCACATCTCATGCGTCTCGAAGTTTTAGCCCTTAGGCAGGACGAACGACGCAGCAGACATTCCAATGAAAGATTTATATTGTCTGAGTTTGTACATACAAGTTTCGTAAAGTATTTATCACCTATAGCTAAGTATACTATCCTCAACATATGACATCAAGAACTTGAAGACTGGCGTCAACTTTTAACGTGAAGGTTCAGGAGAAGTACTACTCGTGGTATAAAATGGCGTCTAACTATCCAGAAGCAGTAACTGTAGGTGTACATGACAGTTTTCTGCTCTGTGGCATATGTACAGACCGGTACAAGAAACCACAAATTCTGCAGTGTTTACATACTTTTTGCAAAGTGTGTTTGTTGAAGCTAAGTGAGAGTAACAACAGGGTCATAAAATGCCCTGTTTGTCGACGTTGTCAAGACATTTCTGGAGACAATGCATCGGAGCTGATGAAGAACGACACCTTTCTTGAAGGTCTACTGGAGGTCAAAGACAGTACTGTACAAGGAACTCAGAAATGCGACGCTTGCAATTCAGGTAATGTCGTTAAGTTCTGTACGGATTGCAATCTTGCTCTTTGCGAAAACTGTGTACGTGCACATGCAAAGATACCGGTGACTCGATTTCATTGTATTATATCACCCGAAGACTACGAAAGGTTAAAGGTCAGTGATCCAGTGTCAGTACAAGCTCCTGTTTATTGCAGCCTTCATCCGGGTATCAAGGTTAAATTGTATTGCGAAACTTGTGAGTCAGCAGTTTGCTCTGAATGTGCTGTGTTTGGTCATTCGGAACACAAATGCAAATATGTCAAGAATGCTGCAAGTGAAATCCAGTATGCTCTGGAATTGTATATAATTTTTTTCAAAGGTTCCGAGAACGAGGTAAAAGTCAGCCAGGCCAATATAATAGAGACATTACAGACCCTAGAAACAATCTATAAAGCCGAATGCCAAAAACTTAGAGAACATATAAATCAAGTCGTTTGTCAAGTACAGCAGGCTGGGGATAAACTTCTGAAAGAAATGAAGGAAATTTACAATGAACACAAAACTGAACTTAATGCACAGTACAAAGAATTGGATATAGCCGAGAATGACATTAAAACCGTGAGAGAGTACACCCAGAATTGTATGATGCATGGAGCACCGATACAGGTGATGTCTGCATTTAAAGATTTGAACCGTCAAATTAAGCTTACATTTTTAAGCTGCTATCAACTTACCTATGATTAGGATGGTAAAATAACACCTTGGTAACTTATTAGTCTATGCTTGCAAAGTTTTCTGCTACACTGTCAACTTGTTAGACCCTGAGTACGCCACACTGGTACTTACATGTAATGGAGGGTATTGTCATATTCACAATGTTTACAGTGATGTTATTATCAATCTCTCAGAGATGAAGACATTTTTTTCTTTTAGCGGAGATTCTGTATTGCCTTATAGGAGTTAGCAGACATGAGTATGTATTGTTCATCTAATACATATACATATATGTTAATTTCCATGAGGGAACCTTTTCAAATGAAATAAACCGGATAACCTTTTTCTTCTTTTAAAAAAAATAATACAATAAATGAGTTATACGTACGCATATGGAATAGACATCAGCGCTCCTAGTGGTCAAACTATATAATCGTACGTTTTTACGTATGACATATGGCACCAAAATAGTAGTATATACTTCATAGTTTAGTGTCGAAGCAAGTGTGGACGTGTAATTGAACGGACACATTTAGCTTCAGTGTCATCTGATTTGAATGTCCAGATTTAGATGAAGTTAGATGAAGTGCACTCTGTTTATTGATAAATACGCCACTGTGACAATCAATTTGTAAGCTCTTTACCCACGCATAACCCACAAAGTTGATTTGTTTTCATATTTGCACAATGTTAGAGTTCACTTTGGAACACATGTACATTCTTTCTCAAATAATGTGTCAAAGTTGTATTTCAGTATATTGTTTGGGAACTTTAAATAATAAGTGATATTTCTGGTCGGCGGATCAACATTGAATAATTACAACATAAGCTATCAAGCCAAAACACTTATGATCATGATTGATGAAATTAAAGTAGGCCTAGGCAATTTCAAGTGTACTATATATTTTTTCTTATTGGAGGAGAGGTGATTTGTTTGCAACAACTTTTAATGTTTCTATTAAAAAAGCAGACATTGACTGACGAGTGGCAAGTGTATTATACCAAGGACTGGAACTTAAATCTTTTACTTGATACACTTTACGATAGGTCCTATTTCACATTTGGCAGAAGGTTATCTGTTTTTATCTCCCCCAATCTTTAGTGGTGATAAAGCTGGGACATTGGCAAAGTATCAAACTTTTATAAGCTTACGGTTGAAAAAAACAACAACACCAAAAAACCCCCACAATATAAACCAATAAACTAGATATGACCGAGTAATTAAGTTGCATATTTTCTGGAGTAGCTTCTCCTAAACCATTTATTTGTTTAAACATAATGATAAGGATAAAGTTATATTGGCAGCAAATCAGCCACAGGAATGTATCATGTCAAAGAGCCACGGCTGGTGAGATCTACAAGACTACACACACAAGGACGCATTGCACCACATGTAAATGTATCGACCTAAACTCTCAACAGTCGTCGTAAATTTAATATTTGTAATACTATAGTGGTTGATTAAATATAATTAAAACATTTCGTATTTTCGATAAGTCCCGGATTTTATGTATTGTTGTGTTCGACCCAGTAGGTAGCACTCGACAGGTATATATTTAATATGCTTTGTACGAATTTGTAATTACTGTGCTTGGACTCAGACATAACACTTTTTACACAAGTCGCCAAACACCCAGTTAGAGAAATGAATATCTTTTATTGCAATAGCTAGCATGGGCGTCAAGACACTAATATCGTATGTCTGGAGATGTCATTCAAGTTCAAAGTTTAGTGACCTTTGTGTCATCTTGATGACGCTCATAATGACGCTTAGATATGCGCACACAATTGGTAATAAATAAAAACAATATTTCAGAAGTTTTTTTTTAGACAGACTAATATGGCCTCAGGAACATTCTTCTGAAACAACATTAAACATAAGCATGGCTACCAAACTATGTAACCACTTGAAACCACTAACACGATGTGTTGGTTGTAAACCTAAACCAAAATTTAGTAATATATTTACTTAAGGATAATTACACTCTGTAGATATAAATTACTTTTGACCCTCACGACCAGGGCTGATTCATTTATGCCGAGAAATGTTACCTTATAAGACGATAAGAAAAGGAGAAAGGTAACATCACGGTACACCTGTACACTTACAAATGTACGTGTACGTGTACAAGAAACACAAAGGTGAGCACTGATAGGACATGGTATTTCTCATTTCAAGGGATGAGTTCCATGCGTAAAAGCAGTGTGTACTTTATAGCATAAAACGTCTAGAGCAAGAACAGTGAGTTTTCTACATCTTTCTACCTTTTCGTAAAGCCATGTATTTGATTAGTGAGTCTTTTGTGTGAATATGTGTTGGGTGTTCTACAGCCGCGCAATAGACGTTTAGATGCGCGTAATTATGTGTGCTCTATATGCGTAGAGTCATAGTCACGTTATTGGATTGTCGACCATGTAAACGTTCCCTTCACTCATCTTGCAAATTAGGTATTATCAATGTTTAATAGATTCTTGGCCACACCACGTTATCTGAAACAGTGGAGAAGACAATTCACCAACAATTTGTAAATCACCTGTTGATGGCGTTCAGAGTTGTACACGTCTTCTTACATTTTCCATATGCGACAGACTAGGTTACACCGAATAATTTGACCCAAACTATAGCAGTTCGATATGCATTACGTGACATAACCACAGACACCACACGATTTATTGAAACTTAACGTCCAGACGGATAGTGTGCATAAATAGTGTTGTAATTTACGAGACCGAGTTTGCACAATTGCAGGCCGAATGCAGAGAACACTTGCCAATCGCCCAGCCTGCCATATAGTTTTCTGCAGGTCAGCAAAGCCATATATGTTTGAACTGTTGTCATAGTTGCTGAGAACTTCAGTCAGTCCGTGTTTTCAGGTGGGTGGATAACAACGCCGTGCAAGGCACAGGTGGAAGCACAGGTGGAAGTACAAGTCAGAACTATTCATGATAGGCAGTGTGTAACGAAAGAACCAACCCAAAAGTGAGTTGCATTGGTTAAAACCTTCGACTGCATTTAAGGAAGTACTATCAAGGTATGACATCATAGAAAACCGTTACATTATTGATAAATTTTGTTATAGACGGATGTAATTATATGCATCATGTAGACTGATGGTATCACGAGGCTAAATTGGATTACTCAATCGACGACTCGTCGTTAGTGTATGCAATGCAAACAAAGTGTCAGCGATAAAGATCTCCTAAATAATATATGAATTTGATTATGATAAAATACAATGAAATGTCATCGACGTTTATGGTTATAACAGGTAAGAAATGTTGATTATGACGTTTATGGTTATATTCAGGTAAGAATTGACTAATTGTCAGTGTCTGTGGGTATAAATGCTAAAATATGATCTCCCCATATTATGGCAAAATAAATCAAAACGGCTAGACTAGATATGCATAAACACTTGTAATGTCGGGTGTTTCACATTCAATGACTTTTATTTATCTGAGTTATAATTATTTGCCGACAAGAAGCATTACAATACGGTCATGACGCATTGACGGCATCCCAAGGGCGGCATATTTTAGCCCATTTGTACTTGCATTGCCTTTTGAACGGCGCATTTAACAACAAAGTAAACATATTTCATCTCAAATAAATATACTAGCTATTAGAATACCAATGGGAAACTTCAAGAAGGCGTATCAGGACATGCAGTGGCACAATATATTTGTTGGTCCCATAATACACTAATTGATTCGATTTGCTCCAAGCATATGGAAGCATGCTCCGAGTCATTGCATCATGTAAATGGATCTGTGACCGACCTAATTTTGTTGTCCATATATAAAATGAGAGTGACCTGTAAATGTTTCACAGTTTTCGTTGTGGTCTTGTATTGTCACATGTTTGGCTTGTGAATGCAAGTTTACATCTATTACTTTTGGCCAGGGCTGTCTCGGGCGCGATACTCTAAATTGGACCGGACGTGGCTAAGTATCTAGTTGCAGGCTTTCTCTGATAACCATGTGCTGGGGTCACGACCTTGATTGCCGACGTCAATATTGTCCAATCATATATAATATCACGAACACATCGCGATATTTGATTTGTTGGTTTCCTGAACTGTATACTTCAAATACCATGATTCATTACAAAATTCTTCTAATGAATATTAAATAGGCTTGTTGTATTAAGTGATATCGCAACAAGGGAAACCATGCAAGTTTTCTTTGCTAAAGTCATATAAACGACAACACGAAACTCACGAAATTTCGTTAATTCTTTACAATTTTATTGCTGATAATGTGGGTATTCTAAAAGCTAGTATATTTATTCGAGATAATTATGTTTACTTTGTTGCTAAATGCGCCGTTCAAAAGGCAACATCATAAAATGTGCCGTCGGCGCATCATGCGAGTTGATGGAATTGTAATGCTTCTTGTTGGCAAATGATAAAAAATCAGATAAATAAAAGTCATTGAATGTGAAACATGCGACATTACAAGTGTTTATGTATATCTAGTCTAGCCATTTTGATTTGTTTTGCCATAATATAGGGACACAGTATTGTTGCATTTATACCCACAGACACTGACAATTAGTCAGATAGTGTGAGTAAATATCGGTAAATGTTGGTTAATAAGACATGTAGAGTGTAGTTTTTGTTTACTGATGTCTATTACAACCACCAGCAATGTATTCTTTCACAATGCTGTTGAGTTTTATTCACCTGTTGACTATGCTCGTCATAACCTTAGTGCTAACGAGTACTCCTTATGACGTCACAAAATCCCGTGGTCGAGGTGGGACCGGAAATACCCGAAAACTCTCGAAGTAAATCCAAAGGGAACTGACTGAAAAATGGTCCTTTTAAGGTGTTTGCAGACGCTTTTTTAAAGTTTCAAAAACCAGAGTACATTTCACAAACATGTCATCTAGCAAAATACCAATAGTGAATGTGAACATTTTGAATCACCTTTAAGTTCACAAATTGGGATCATTGTGGGGATCATTGTGTTGAATATTAATTGCAATTGTCATATTATCGTTAAATAGAGGACAATATTTATCATTATTATTATTCATCATTAATATGTTTAAATCATGTTTTTTTTTACTGTAGTTCCTTATCATTTTATCAAGACAAGTAGTCAGGTTATCACAAAAAGAAGGCTTTATAGGTAATTAGTTGGCCACTAGGGGGCCTTTCTGCAAGTTTTGATTTTATTCGCACACTACACACAATGCATTGCGGTCTTTGCGTACAAAATCTGGTTTACCTAGGGGGTATATTGGCCATTGAAACCGGGATTTATGCATATTTATGCATATTATTTCATTTGGGCTAGTAACAGTTCTTTTTGGCT